>NC_135716.1:158498156-158659910 GCF_964656455.1 Halichoerus grypus | reverse complement strand
AGCCCCCTGGGGACCATCCCCCTCTGCCCACGTTCCTGCTGATCACGCCGCACCAGCCTCGATCCCCTGCCCACCAGGCACCAGCACCCCAGCCGCTGAGCAGCGCAGCTGGCCAGGTTCCGGCTGGGGATATGCTGTGCCTAATTCTCTGGGCTGCAGTAGGAGCCTGGGCAGGGCTCTCGGGAAGCTCCTGACTTTGGATTCGGATGTGGCAAAGGCGTAGAGAGGTAGAGCCCAGGGCCCTGATGCAGGGGCTGCGGGGACCTCAATATTCAAGAAGAGATCGGAGGGTGGGGAAGGTGGTGTGTGAGCATGTGGGTGGCTTCTACACATGGGTGTGTGCGCGTATGCCCGTGTGCATCTGAATATAAGAATCTGGGTACATACATGTGTGAGGATGGGCATGTGAGAGAGAGGGAGAGAGAGGGAGAGAGAGGGGAGAGGAAAAGAGAGGGGAGAGAATTTGTTAGGGTCATCAGAGATCAAAGTCAAAGGAAGTGGGGCTTGGATGGGCCATGTGAGATGATGATGATGATGGTGGTGATGGGAATAATAACGATGACAGCTCCCACTTATATAACGCTCACTATATGCTAAGCCGGTTCCAAGCCCTTTATATATATCACCTATTTTATTTTTTTAAAAGATTTTATTTATTTATTTGACAGAGAGAGACACAGCGAGAGCAGGAACACAAGCAGGGGGAGTGGGAGAGGGAGAAGCAGGCTTCCCACCAAGTAGGGAGCCTGATGTAGGGCTTGATCCCAGGACCCTGGGACCATGACCCAAGCCGAAGGCAGACGCTTAACGACTGAGCCACCCAGGTGCCCCTACATCACCTATTTTAATCCTCACAACCAATTTAGGAGTTAAGTATTATTATCACCCCATTTTACAGATGGGGAAACTGAGGCACCGGTTTTGTTGTTGTTGTTTTTAAATGATGTGCCCAAATACTAGGGCTGGGAATTGGGCCCAAATCTTAACGCCTGAGAGGCACTGCCTGCTAGACTTGGAGGGTGTGGCCTCTGATTCACATGGGGAGCCTCTGGACCACTATTCTGATTCTCTATCTCTGTGTCATGTTCTTTGTTCTCAGCAGGACTTTTTTTGGGGGGTGAATATAAAATTGACCCTATAAAGCCTGAGTATCAGGCAGGTGGTCCTAACTGAGCCACAGCAGGGAGGTGTCAAAGGAGCTTGGATTTGGGGGGGCCAGTTACTCTGCATGGTTGGTGTAGGGAATGCACAGGGGTGAGGCAGAGAGGTGAGAAGGGTGGCTTGTGAAGGGTCTTTGCAGGCCAGGCTAAGGTGTAAGACCTACAGCCTACAGTGTGGGTGGCAGGAGCTCTCAAAAAGGGTGTTACACAGGAGGGTGGCATGGTTACCATGGTGCACGCTGGCGACTGCATAGAGCAGAGAGAGACTGGAGCCAGGGGGGCTGGTGAGCTGAGTGGTGAGGCCT
The DNA here is from genome assembly GCF_964656455.1 of Halichoerus grypus. NCBI lineage: Eukaryota > Metazoa > Chordata > Mammalia > Carnivora > Phocidae > Halichoerus > Halichoerus grypus. The sequence goes on along the minus strand of NC_135716.1, from coordinate 158,658,445 downwards.
CGGCTGGGATAGGGTGGGAGAATGGGGAGCCGAGGGGATGTACTTTGGGAGGTCGAAGTCTTCATATCTGGTGGTAGCCTGGATATCTGGGGGTGTGAAGGAGTTGCTGAGAATCGGCTCCTAGGTTTGCAGGCATCTGGGAGGGTGGAGAGCATGGGAGGAGAGGAGCTCCTGCCATACCCATGGGTCCCTCCGGAAGGTAGGGATGCCTATGGCCTTGGTGGCCAAGACAAGGTGCCCATGAGAAGTGGCCAGGGCATCGCTGGGCCCTGGAGAGATACGAATTGGCCCTGTTTTCTCTCCTGACAGACTCTGTAGGCTGGGGAGGCAGGAGGTCAGAGCATGGCCAGTGGACACATCGGGAAATGGGGAGTATTGATTTCACCTCAAATCCTTTTCATTGTCTTCAGGTGTCCCCATTTCTAAACATGTCACGTGGGAGTGTACGAGAACTAGAGCTGTACATGATTCATTCTTAAGTCTCAAGTGCTAGAGGACCGGAGTACAGTGGTTAGAGCTCTTCTTCTGTGGTCGTTTGGGGGTTCAAGTTCTAATGTGACCACTCTGCAGCTGTGTGTTCGTGCGCAAATCACTCCACCTCTCTGAGCCTTAGTTTCCTCTTCTGATAATTAGGGATCACGATGGCACATGTCTCACAGGCTTGCTGTGAAGATTGCAGTAGTTAAGCACTACATGGCAGCCCTCGTTATGATTGCCCAGATCTGGGCAGGATGACCTAGAACAAGGCTGTTTTGGCATTTCTTGCAGGACCCCTTTCCCCCTTATTTCCACCCTCCCCAGAGGGAGGGGACACAGTCTTCTTTGGGGACTGAGTGGGGGGGACAAGAGAGGGGCGGTCTTCCTGGCCAGGGAGGGGTGCCGATGAGCCTTTACTGCTTGGCTTTACCCTTCCCCTGTCAAGCCCCTCCCCTTCTCAGTGTCCCAGGCCCCACCTCTCTCCGGCAGTCCGGGGATAGAGGCTGGAACTCAGGTGCCCATCACCCCGCCTAGACTCCGCCTTCCCAGATAGGGTCCGGACCTGCCTCTCCTCCGTCTACCTTCTCGGGCCTCAGCGCAGCGCCTCAGCTCCCAGGGGCCCCTGTGCCTACAGACCCCCATCCCCGTGCTCTCTCAGATGTCTCAGAGGGGTCCTGGGGGCCAGGCGGACCCCGCCCCCCAAGCCTGGCTCCCAAAGAAAGCATCAGGAGAAGATGGCCGTCTCCCTTCTCCCCTCCGCACCCCCAGCTCCCCCAACTGGGCGGCGGCGGGGCCTGAGCCCCAGGCTGAGCTCAGCTCTTACCCCAACCCCAACTCCGAGAGTTTGCTGGCAGCCGCCTAGATGACTTTGGTGTAGTTTCTGTGGTTTAATAAGCTACAAAAACGGCATTATTTTAAGCCAATCTGGATATAGCACAAAAACTCTCACCCCGTCTGTTCTGTGAAACTCAGATACCCTGACGAGAACACAGCTCACAACCAACTAATACAATATTCCACCGGGCTCGCTGTCAGCGGGCCCCACGCGGGAGCCGGCTCCCCGAGGACTGCCCAGGCGCGCTCCCCGCGGCCGGCAGGGAGGCGGCGGCCCAGGCGGGGGGCGGAGGGGGAGGGGGAGGGCGCGCTGGGAGGGGGGCGCGCCTCTCCCCTCCCGGAGGAGCTGGGCCGGCCGCAGCCCCCACCGCGGGGACGGGAGAGGAGAGGAGTGTTTCTGGCCTGCTGACAGCAGTTTTACTCCCACCACGGGCATATGTCTGATTCCGAAGCAGGGAAGTGTGTCCAACACACCCAATGCAAAGACAGGTTGTTGAATATTTTTTCTCTCATCACTAAAAAGGATTCCCTGCTGGGTGCAATCAAGATCCATAAACTCACGGCTCGAGTCGGTGTGAAAGCAGCGCTCCAGCCCAGACTCCCTCGCTGGCGCTAAATGCAGGCTCCGGGCGGAGATGCACAGACATCCGCTAGCAGTCTGGCCTTGCGACCGCCAGTTCCCGGCTCATTAGGCAGCGCGCTTATTTTGGGCTACGCTTCAGTGGATTAACTTTCAGTGTAAAGTTTCCGAGCTCGGGCATCGTCCCTGTGGCGCTGGCCCCCTCCTCCTTCGGTGGGTACCAGGGTTTACAGAAGCAGAGGCAAGGGGCTGGCTGACGGGGGTCGTCGGCAGCCTCAGGATGCACCCCTCCCCCCCAAAGGAAGGCGGGTGGGCGCTGGCCCGGCAGGGGCTGACCCGGGGCGCCTTGGGATCCACCAGATGTCCGATGCCTAACGTTCCCAGCACACACTGAACTTGGAGGCTTTGAAGATCTTGTAGTTTCCTTGAAGGGTTGGTCCTGGTGAGAGCCTCCCCTCTTCCGGTTGTGGCGAGGTGCCACCCACCCACCCTTGGCAGCAGCAGCTCTGTCCCCCCAGAGAGGATCCTAGGTCGTGTCCCCGAGGTTCGAATCCTGTTGTTTATGTTTCCTTCTGAGGGGCCCCCTCCATCCCTCCAGCATGCTGACTGAGGCAGAGGAAGTGGCAGGGGTCTTCGATGAGCCATAGGGGAGCCTGCTGGGAGTTGAGAGGGGGGAATGGAGGAAAGCCCCCAGACTCCTTTCTGATGGCTTGGGAAGGAAGACCTTGGAGATCCTCAGACGCTGAGGGACCCCCCCACCCCCACCCCACCATGGCCAATCCCTGGGAGGTGCTTTCAGATCCAATGATTTAAAATTCTAGTTCTTAAGAAGCAAAAGCACAAACCCCCCTCTCTTCCCCTGGTATCCCAGTTTTCTGGGGGCATATGATGTATCACTGAAAACCAGAATGAACTTCAGAAATAGCATGCAGAGTGAAGGGCAGCTTAGCCAGCACGCGGAAGCCCGACAGGGTGTGGATTCTATCATGCGCTTCCTCATTTCTCCAGAACATATAATCTGGGCTGACTTCGTACAAGGTACTGGCCCTGGGCTGTGGGAGGCACAAGAGGTCTCCGCCCAGGGAGGGAGAGTGGATACAAAGCCGTTCTTCCGTGTGTTCATGGCTTAGCGGTGACCGTGAGCCAGGCGCTGGGTTTGGGCACTGAGTGAATGTGGCAGGTGCAGCTTGAGTACCAAGCAGAACGTGAGGAGCCTGTGCAGGAGAGAAGGGGGCTCCGGGAGAGGCAGCGCTGCCCCTGTCCCCTCTCAAGCAGCTTGGAGCCGTGAGAGCCGCCAGGTCCACATCCTTTGAAGAGTTCCACCTGCCTCCGGAGGCCCACAGGGGTCATTTTGCCTCCAAGTTACATGGAGGCAGAAACAAATGATGGGAAAGAGGAAATGTTGAGGCTGTTTTGGGGAACCCTGGATTAAAAAACTCATCTCCTCTCTCATATTTCATAAATCTCTCTCTCCCGACCCCTCCCCCACTCCCTCCTGCTTTCCCTCTCTCCAAGAGATCAGCACATTGCAAAGACAGGTTGTGGAATATTTTCTCTCTCATCACTAAGAAGGCCTCCCTGCTGGGTGTAATCAAGAACCATAAACTCGCCTACGGCTCGAGTCGGTGTGAATCGAGCCCCGCTCCTCTAGCCTCGATTCAGACACGCTCAGGCCAGCTGACAGCAGCCAGACTGCTCCCCCAGACGCACCCCATCCCTGGAGGGGCTGTGGCCAGGGGGCTGGGCTCCTGGAGTTATCACCACCGGCTCCAGGCTCTGTTCTGGCATGGAATTCAGGGCACCTCTCCTGAAAGGTCAGGAAGGGGAGCGATCAATGCCCGCAGACAAGGAGTCAGGGTGTTGGCAAGTCCATGGGCATTCCTTGGCCTTCACCCCGTGTCCCCAGGTTCCTAGGGAGAGGAATCGGGAGGCAAGGTGGCCCCTCGGTCCTGGCTGTTATTTCCAAGGGGCCCCCTGACAAGATGGAGTGGCTTCTGTCTGGTTTTCAGAATTGTCCCTGTTACGTGGAAGAGGGCAGTGACCTGGGGTTGCTCCAGAGGGCTGGAAACAAGTTGAGGGGAGGCTGGGGGGACCGGAAGGAGAGAGGAGAGCTAAGGAGAAGCACCAGGGAAGCTGGGCTGCTGACTGCTTGGCTGCTAAGTGCGCCATCCCGCTCTTTGTCTGAAAATCCATTAGCCGGATTGGAGCAGTCCTCGGATGCAAAGCTGGGGAGGAGTGCCTCCCACCTTTCCTTGACTTTCTACCTCTGACATGACTCTCTCCAATGTCACTGCCACTGCCTGAATGCCTGGGCTGGGTCACCCCTCCTCCCTGACCTCCCTGTGTCCACCGTGACCCTTCCAAGACATGAATCTGACCATAACATTGCCCCCACTTCCCACAAGCTACTTCCATGTGGCCCTATTTCCCTCAGGAAATGAGCTATGGTGAATAATCAAGATCCAGCCCTAATATTCCCTCCAAACAAACTCCCCCTTGCCCCAAGCCCCCAGTCGGTGATCCTTCTGGACACTGGAGCCATTTCCCAAACTGCTTTGTGCTTTCCCACGTCCAGACCTGTGCATTCACCACGCCCCCTCCAGGCATGCCTTTCCTCCTCTTCCTAGTGACCTCCCTGCCCTTCCAGGCTCTGCAGAAATGTCTCCTCTTCTGAGGAGCCTTCTCTGACCCCCCAGGCAGAGGTAGTCCCTGCTCCCTGGGCAATTTGGGCAACTCAGCCCTTACCATCTGTGCTGTGACTGTCCCTGTCAGTGTCCCCCTCCCCACTGGGCGTGCGCATCTCCTCTCGGGCTGGGGCTGAGTCTAATACAGCTCTGCGTGCCCAGGGCCCAGCACCTCGTTTGCTGGGATGAACAACAGCAGAAGTTTCATCGTCAAGTTTCAACACTGCCCTCCATCTGTAGTTGCAGTCCCGTGCACCTGTGTGCGTGTGTGCGTGTGTGCGTGGGCGGCACGTCTTCACTTGCTCCTACACTTCCCCTCTGCATCCTCCTACCTACCCTTCCCCTCTCCGTCCTCCCAACAAGACAGGGAGCTCCTTGGCGGTAGGATGGAGCCTTGTTCATCTCTGAAGGACAAATGAGATGGGCACTCGTGAGCAGAACTCTATGCCGGCGGCTTTGAATTTTGCGACAGTGGAGCAGGGCAGGCTCAGCCTGGGAGCTGCAGGGGCTCCCGCTGCTCGCTGCGTGGTTGGTGGTGATGCTGTGGCTTTGTCATGAACATGTGGGGGCAGGGCCGCTGCTTCGCGGGGCTTACATGCTCGGCCTCCATTGGAAGGGGGGTGGTCTTCCCATTCAAGCTTGGAGGGGCTGCTCACCCAGACCCTGCAGGCGCCGTCCCCACGCAGGCTTTACACTCTCACGCTCCGCTGGGGAATAAAAGGGTGGTGCTGCTCCTGCCGGCCTCCTTCTGGCCTCTGCTGGGAGGCCCCGAGCAGAAGCTCAGCTGAGAGAGGGCTCCCGCCTTTGCAGAGGCCGCGCAGATATTGCCCACCAGCTTCAGGGCTCTCATAACTCTTTCAAGACAATCACTTTATTTATATGAGTTTGTTTTAAAAAACCCACAGACGACCCACCGTGGGGACCTCTCCTACCGCCTCTCCTACCGCCTCGGCTTGCTTCTCCCCTATCCTCCGGGTCCATAACTCTTAGTCTTTTGATTCTCCCAGTCCACAAACCATAAAAATCTTATTTCTATAAGGTCTTTTATGGTTACCAAGATAGTCAATAGTGTCATTTTCATTCATATCATTCTGCAGGGAAGTTAGAGGAAACGAACCAGACAGAGGAGAGCTATAAATAAGGCTCAGCTATACAGAGCCCCAAGCGGATCCCGCTGCGTTCTTTTAAAACGACTCATGCACAGAACACACACACACGCGCACACACACACAATATACACATATGCACACAAATATGCACACGTATGCCCACTCATGCACAGACAGGAGTTCCCATGCACACAGATGCCTCTAGGCATGGGGCTCGCTCTCCCTTGCCCTCCCTCTCTCTCTCTCTCACACACACACACGCACGCATGCATGTATGTGCTTACACAATTTGACAGGCTTAGAAGAAAGCTCTTTTGGAATTTGCCTGACTTTGAAGGGCCAAGCACAGGCAGCAGGACTTGCTATGGCGAGCTGGGGGGACTGAAGCAGGCCAGCCTGGAGAACACATTCCAAAGCCATGAACTGCAGGGTTGGGCGCACAGCCACTATGAGCTCATGTGAGGGAGCTTTCGAATTCCCACCAACACAGGAGTCTGTGCTCCCCGCCGAGGGGCAGGGGCAGCCACTCAGCCAGCACCATGAACGCCCAGGCAGCTCTCAGGGCTCCCTCTGACTCTCTGGTGGTGTTGCCTAAGGACCCAAACCCTCGTTCCTGGAGGACAGCCAGCCAGCTTCATGATTCTGATTTGTGCCCAGGTGCCACCCACCTGAACACCTGTCCACAGCCCTACTGCCAACGGCTTTGCCCTTCGGGCCGGACCCTAAAGGAAGAGCCCAGGGCGTGACGTGGGAGCAGAAAGCAGGAAGTCCTGGGCCGAGGGAAACTTGGCAAGTTTGTGTGCTGGGCTGAAGGGGGATAGCCCAGACCAGGGCTGGCAAAGATGGAGGGGGCAGGCCCAGGTCCGGGCAGGGGGGACTGCCAGGCTTCCTCAGGTTAGTGCAGTCAGGGCTCGGTCTCTACCCCTTGGGAGCAGGTGGGGGAAGGAAGGGGCTGCATGGCTGGTGCAGAGAACCATGCTCTCCTCAGAGAACTCCGGGCTCGTTGGCCAGGGGTGCAAAGGAGGGAACAGAGTCAGGAGGCCTGGGTTCTAGTGCACATGGTTGTCCTGTATGATGTGGGGCAAATACCTTCTCGTCTCTGGGCCTCCGTACCCCAGGGAATCGTAAAGAGGGATGAGCTCTCAGACCTCTCCTAGTTTTGGAGATGCAGGTGAATTACCTGTAACCCAGAGCCCTAGGACAGCCGTTTCTCCATGGTTTCCCCATCTATGGAATGGGGACGATAATTTTTGCCATTGGCATTATCCAAGGGATGCTGTGAGGGGGGACTGGACAATTGTCCAGGGGTTTGGATGAGCTTGTTTGGGAACTGGCAAGTTTGGAACTTGTAAGGGATGCAACCCCTCGGGGGCCCGAGACCCTGAAAAGCCCCCCTTTCTCCTCCCTTCTTACCCCTCCCAGCACCCCCCAAACACTGAAGAGCGAGGATGGAGCCCAGGGCTCTGAGCTCACAACCTCTGTTTTCCCTCCTGCCTTCTTCAAGGGAACTATTAATTGTAGTTTATTTATTTATTTATTTATTTAAATGTTTTATTTATTTATTCATGAGAGTCAGAGAGAGAGGCAGAGGTAGAGGGAGAAGCAGGCTTCCCGCTGAGCAGGGAGCCCGATGCGGGACTCGATCCCAGGACCCTGGGATCATGACCTGAGCCGAAGGCAGACGCTTAACCATCTGAGCCACCCAGGCGCCCCTATTAATTGTAATTTAAATCTCCTAAGTTAAAAGCAGCATGCAGATTTAAGGGTTCTTTCATCCCAATTACACATCGTTTCTGGCTGCACTTTAGTGCCAGGCTTTTATCTGTTGTTCTGGGGAATCACTTATCGGCCAGAGCAGTGGGCTCCGCACAGATTTCTTCCTGATTATGTTTAATGGCAAATGGAGAGTTAACCACCCTCCCTCCCCTGAGCTGTGTCGGCAGTATTCCCAGCCCTGCCTGATCGCAGCCCAGGGGAGCAGGAGGGCAAGGAATGGGGGAACTGCAGGGACTTCGAGGGGACCTGGCGTGGCACAGGGTGGCTAAGAGACATTCCATCCCCACCCTCTGGGTGACCCAAGTGCTCTGAATGCTGATAGAAGCTGTTCCACAATTATATGTATCTACAGTGTGCCAGGCTCAGAGATGGCAACATTTGCTCGCCCATATCAGTGTGTGCCCAGCTGCCAGAGCCACTGTGACATTCCCATACACACTTGCACACTCCAGAGGGTGTCCAGCCCCTGGACTGCACTGTCACATGTCCACACACTCATAGGAGCATGCACATACAGACATATACACATACTCATAGAAACATGTGTGCGTGCACACACACACTCTAGGAAGCACGCACACACTCAAAAAAGCATGCACACATGAGAGCACGCACACACACTTACAGAAGCACACACACACGCAATCACTCACACATACTCACAATCATCACCTCCATACACAGGCATACACTATTTGCACAGACCCCCTCTCTTACCTCCAAATGCACTCTCCACTCAGTCCCACGCGTGCACACTTTGACTCTTCTTTATTGTCACACGGAGACTTCTCTGTCAGCGTTTCTGTCTGGTATTCCCAGAATCGGGTGCCATGGTAGCTTGGAATATCAGGTGACAGGATTACAGAGTCAGGCCCCCGTGCCCTGGAGCCCCCCATGTCACCCACTCCCATTATGTCCCTGAGCCCATCTGTTGGACCCAACTGGGCTGGACCATGTCACAGAGCTCAGCTGGCTACTTGGTCCAGGGTTGGTACTCTGCAAATCTTAAAGTCAGCATGTCCAGAGTGGACCTCCTGGTCTCCCCAAACCTGCCTCACCCACGGTCTTTCCCACTTCAGCTCTTGGCAAGTCTTTCCTTCCGTTTTGCTCAGGACATAAACTCTGTGATTCTCATGCCAATTACAGCTCATGTTTTCCCCACACCACCAAGCAAGTCTCTCACACTAGCTGGTGTCCTGCAGTTCCACCCGTTTCTGACACTCTCTACCTGGAAATAGTGCCAGAGCCTACAGGTTAAGGGCTCAGTCCCACAAATGGGGGACCCCCCACTTCAGATGCCCATCGCTAGTCCAGGCTGTCACCTGTGCTTCTGAACGATCAGCTACAAATCAGAGGTTCCCACCCCACTAGCCCTCCTTTGATTAATTTGCTAGAGCAGCTCCCAGAACTCAGAAAACCAATTTACTTACTAGATCACCAGCTTATTATAAAAGGTTATAACTCAGGAACAGCCAGATGGAAGAGATGCAGAGGGGCAAGGTATGGGGAAAAGGTGGGGAGCTTCCACACCCTGTCTCCCCGCACCCCACATGTTCACCAACTCAGAAGCTCTTTGAACCTCATCCTTTTTTTTTTTTTTTAAATGGAGACTTCATTACCTCGGCCCGATTGATTAAATCATTGGCCACTGGTGATTAAATTTAATCTCTAGCCTCTCTCCCCTCCCTGGGCGTGGGGGCAGGGAGCCGGATTGAAAGTTCCAACGTTTTAATCCTGCGGTTGGTTCCCCTGGTAACCAGCCCCCATCCCGGGGTTACCTAGGGGCTTTCCAAAAGTCACCTCATTGACATAATAAAGGACAGCTTAATCGCTGTCAACACTTAGGAAATTCCAAGGATTTTAGGAGCTCTGTGCCAGGAATGTGTACGAAGACCAAATATATATTTCTTATAATAAATCAAAATATCATAAACCCCTTGGCATCGTTCTTGATTCCTCTCTGTGTCTCACTTCTTACCTCCAGTCCATCGGCAGATTAAGCTGGCTGGATTTGAGAACTACGTCCCTACTCTGAGTGCTTCTTACCGCCCCCGCGGCCACCACCCTCTCTAAGTCCACTAAGCCCTCTCCCTGTTTTACTGAAAGGACCTCCCAAGCGGCCCGCCTGCTTCCGCCCTTCTCTATGCAGCAGCCCCAGGAAGTTTCAAGTTAGGTCATGTCAGCTCTCGGCTCCTTTCAGGGAAAAGAGTTGAGGACCTCGCTCCCTTTCCTTCTTCAAGTCTTTGCCCAATCATTACTTCTTCATGCCATTGCCTATTTTATTGAATTCTACAGTCTGCTGCGCCTTCAGCCCCCACCCTCCCAAAGTCCCTTACTTGGCTCTGGTTTTCTTTCTTCTCCCACAGAACGTAGCCCTTCTGTCATGGGTTGGGCACGCAAGAAACAGACTCTGATGTAGCCTTGCTTGCAGGAAGGTTACTGGGGAAGGCTCTCGGGTCAAGACCTGTGGGAGGGGAGGAGGCAGAACCAGGTAGAGGGAAGGGTTAGAGCTGGAATGACTTCGGGAGTCGCTCCGCGATGAGGAGGGAGTGCTGGGGCCTTTGGGACCTCCTATGGACCAGACCTTGGCTGTGGGCTCCCCATGGAAGAGAAGGGTCTTGGCTGGGGCAGCTGTCTTCTGCGAGGGCAGTTCCGGAGGAGAGACACTCAACTGACTGCTGTGGGCTACCAGCACTCCCAGCAACTGGGGAGTGAGTGCCTCAGTGGGGAAACTGGGAGCCACACACAGCACGCACAGAACCTTTTAACATATGTAAATAAGTAAACGTTACTGTATTATTTTTATGGCTATCTCTCCTGCTAGAAAATGAGCCCCAGGAGGGAAGGGCTCTGTGTGGGCATAGCTCCCTGATATTTCCTAGCTACAACAGTTTTGGCCCTAAATATTTGCTGAATGAGTGAATGAGCCCGCCCATTTCCAATGTCCTACTTGTTTCAAGGTAATCAGCCTTTTTGGAATCAAATCCCCTGTTCTCCTGCCAACCAGCTGTGCAACCCTGGGCAATTTGTCTAACTTCTGGGAGTTTCAGCTTCTTCATCTGTAAAATGGAATAGTAGAAATACCCACCTCACAGGGTTTGGGGAGGATGAAATGAGCTAATGCTTCTAAAGTTCTTGGCAGGTACCGAACAAAGCTGGTAATCAATAAACATTACCGTCGTTGGTGCTGTTCAGTGTCTTAGGATCTCCTTGCTTCGGGTTGCTGCCAGGATTCTGATCAGGCTTAATGACAAAGCTGGGACCCTAGCTGGGGTACCTTGACCTTCCAGGTATACAGGAAAAAGTGAGCTCTGCTTCTGCCAAATCTGATGTGCAGACTCAGTTTTGGGCTAATGAAGATAGAAACTTGCTCACAAGCTGATGGCTGAAATCCCCGCCTCAGGAAATCTCTATGTGTACCTGAGTGTGGATATGCGTCTGTATACACGTTTGTATGGAGGTAATGCAGGCCATACTCAGAGCCATACATTCTAAATGATAACTTGTTCTAGGCATTAGGCCCATGTAGGAAGGTAGCCCTTAGCGGGGTCTGAAGAGGTCAAGAGTCATCTCCCCTCCCCCCTTCTGTTCACTCTGTGCCTTCTGCATGGGCTTCTCCCTCCTTGTTCCCCTGAATGAGCTTGCTTCCTAGTCTCCAGGGACCTCCTTGTGGTCAAATCCAGCGGACACCTACTTGACCTCAACAACAACTGATATTGACCAACGCTGTCCATCTTGTGTTGCCGAAGATCACTCTCTGGGTATAGTGGATGCTGTGGTATGCCTTCAGGTTCCTCCCTCGGGATTGGAATACTCATTCTTCCAGCCAGTGGGAGCATTGGTGGCCAACAGCATTCAGCTGATCTCTCCCTAAGAATTGTCTTTGGCCAAAGGGAATGGCCCCTCCCAAGGTTATGTCCCTCTCTGGAGGCAGCTCAAATTCAATGACTGAATGAATTATTCTCCTTTCATTTTGGGACATCTCTAAATGGCCATACCTGCTCTAGAGATTTCCATGGGATTGACAGATTTCTGTTGCAAATGCATCAGAGTTCAACTTCCCCCTCTGCCCAGTCCTGCTGTCCTCCCTCTTTCACAGATGTTGTTACTGAGATCCCAATAAGCCCTTTGCATGCCAGTCTCCATCTTCCATCTGTTTCTGGAGAACCTGACTTACTACAGTTGGAGCTAGGAGTGGTTCCTAGGAAACAGACTCTCAAATGGGATTTTGGAGTTGTATCACCACTGGCCAGTTGGTAATGGGAAGCCTCTCACTGGAGGTGGGCAGAAGTACTAACGGCCCCTGACATGCTCTAGCAGCGTAGTTGTTAAAACTTTTTACCAGTGGTGAACTGGGATGGGAACATATGGGTGGGAGTATTATCACAGGCATCTGAGAGGGCTCAGAAGAAGTAGTAATTATAAAGACTATGGAATCAGACAATTGTTTCTGTGGGCGATCGGTGCATTGGAAAAAGACAACTAAAGTCTGAGGGTGATTAATCACCAGTTTAAGGTGCATTGTGAAAGCCAGAGGGCTTCCTTGCCATCAGATAAAGAGACTTTCTTCTGCAGCTGGAAGGCAGAAAAAAAACTAAGGTTCGGCCCAGGAATTAATTATAAGGGTAGTAGATTTCCAGAGAAAATTGAATTCTTAACATAGTAAGTTGGCTATGCCTTGACTGGTCAGGGCCTTGATTGGGAAGGAGTGGGGCCCTAAGAGTTGGGTTGATGCACTTGAATGCCTTGAAATTCTAGGTCACACTGAGTCCTCTCAGGCAACACAGTGTCCCATGCCTTCCCCATGCTTGAAGGTAATACAGAAGCTTCTACCCCGCAAGGTGCTCTGCATCACATCATGGCTGTACCACCCCGAACCACCTCTCCAGGGTCTACTTCCCCTTGCCTTCTGGCAACCCAACAACATAACCTGCCCCTGGACAAAGTCCACATTTTTGTGCTCGGTGTTGCTTCATCTCTATTCTATGCATTCTTCTCTTTGTACTTGCCATGCATATTCCCACAACTGAGCCTTCATTTTTGCTGTTTCCTTTGCCTGCAAACTTGCTCCCCTCCCTCATTTCACCAGGCACTTCCCTGTTCCCTTTCAACTGCCACTGAATCACTTCCTGTGGAAGATACTGTGTTCTCCTCCCAGCTCTCCTCTTCTGGGCTAGCACCTCTATCCTCAGCTACTGAGAATACTGGCTCGGAGGGCTCACAGCTGCATCCCTCCATAGGGACTGTCCTCAGCTGCAGAGCGATGTCTTGACTAAGGTTATGCCTCCTTGCCAGGGCCAGCCCACAGTGGACGCTGCTTGAGGAGGGGATACAAGACCCAGCCCCCTTTGCCTGAATTTGGGACAACTCTGAATTTTTTTCCACCTCTAGGGCATCTCATAGGATTGACTGAGGCCTCAGATGCAACCACATTGCTGGTCCAATCCTAGTTTCCTCACTTTTATAGGTATATTTCTTCAGGACGACCTGCGTGACCCAATACATCTTGTGCAACTCTATTTCAACGTCTGTTTCCAAAGAACCCAATCTAAAACACCTCTTAAAATCCTCTTTCTCTGGGCTCTCCCAGAACTGTGCATATACATCCGATAATTGTGTGTTTTTCATTTATCAGCTGCTGTGAAACAAACCACTGCAAAACTTTAGTGTTTATAAGTAATGATTGATTTTTGCTCATGATTTTATGGGTTGGCCATCCTCAACTGGGCAGTTCTGCTCCATCTGGTGTAGTGAGGTCACCTGTGTGGCTGCACTCAGCTGGGAGCCCTGCTGTGACTGGACTGTCCAAATGGACTCTCTCCTCTGGCCTCCCATCATTCAGTAGTCTAGCTTTGGCCTCCTTACAGTACGGTGGCTGGGTTTCAAGAGGGAAGAACTGGAAATGGCCATTCCTTTGAAGTCTTGGGTTTATAATGTTTAGAACCTCACTTTTGTTGCATTCTATTGGTCAAAGCAAGTCACAAGGCCTGCCAGATTCAAGGAGAGGGGAAATATGTTCCACCTGTTGAAGGAAACAGCATCATTTGTGTCTGGGAATAAAAGGGAGTGGTTGATGACCATATTTGGAAACTATCTACCACAGTACATAATAGTCATCATGTTGGGAGCTCCTCAAGGGCAGGGATTCAACTGTATATCCATTGCCCCTAAGCCCAGGCACTTCTAAGAGCTGTCAGAGATTTTTGGTGACAGAGTGAGCTCCAACCCCAAGAAATCTCATGCTGTGTTGGTCCCCACAGAGCCTGGGGAGGGGGTAGAGAGGTAGTGGAGCCAAGCCCCAGGCTGTCAGCTGCTTCTATTGGAACATCTCTTTAATTTCCAAGATAGATGATTCAAATGCTGTTTGGAAGTCTATTTCTGGGCATAGACTCCACCCCCTGGGGCATGAGTGGGGCACATTTTATTCAGCCACATGGTTGCACAGGGCCTGGGATCCAAACACAGACTTAATAATTAAAGCTCGTATTTCCTCTCTCTTGTTATTGTACATTTAGAGCATGTGGAAGTCATTAGTGTTGTTTGTCAAATATTTCTGGCTATGCACCTGCTGAACACATGGAAGAATTGTACTTCTTGGCCCTCTTGTGGTTGGGTGAAGCCTGGTTATTAATTCTGGCCAATGAGTTTTAAGTGGAAGTGACTCGTGCCATGTCTGGGCATTTAATTGTTGTGTTAAGCCCTCTCCAGAGCTCCTTCTCTCTGCCTTGGTGACTGGAAATGTTGGAAATGATGTCTGCTTCATTAGTTGAGTGAGGAGACATAGAACAGAGCCCCAAACCACGCATGGTATGCAAATGGCCTGAATAAGAAACAATCTTTGTTGTTTGAAGCTACTAAGATTTGGGGGTTGTTTGTCACAGTAGCATGACCTTGTATCCTGACTGATACCAGGGTCCTGGCTTGACCCAAGCTGAGTTCATCTTAGCATTCAGGTAGCTCTGGAATGGGGTGGGGGCAGGGCTCTTGGGAAAGAACTCACCTTTGGGGAAGGAGGAGTATAGGTTGGAATAGATTGAGGAGGGAGTCCTACACACAGGCCACCCAATATAAGAAACTAGTATGTTAGTATGTGTTAGAGTTATAAAGGCTTGCTATTAAAACTGAATGAAATAAATATTCAGGGAAGTAGGAGCATTTTAAAGATTCCTACCCTTTCTTCCTATATATTAATTACTCCCCCACCCACATCCCCAACCAAACCCCCCCATTCACTGCTAGGGATTTGAATAGTTGTCTTAAGCACAGAGAGAAATGAATGCACAGGCATTTGCATATGGGCTTTCCTTCTGTGGCTTTCTTTATTCTAGTTCAATGCCTCTCTACCTTTAGCATGCCTAAAAATTCCTCTTCATGGCTGTGTAAATGAACCCATGGATATTGGACTTTATGAGTGGTTTAAGAGTTTTTCAATGATACTTTTGACTATATGCAATTCTTGTCTTATGCACAGACTTAAAAAATCTCACCCCTATGTAAAATGAGATTCCATTGTTCAAAACCAAAAGAACCTTGCAAATTTCATGAGACGCTGAGAGCACAAGATGTCAGCAGCAGCTGCTCTTCACCCATTATCCACCCACCACCCAGGTCCTGTTGATTTTACACCCATGGTCTAAGCCTTCATCAGCTCCTGCCTGGATTACTATGAAGGGCTCCTCACTTACCTCTGTTTCTATTCCTGCTGCTTCCTATCCATTGTCTACACCACAGCCAAAGTGATCCTTTCCAGATACCAATCTGGTCATGTTACTTCCCCCTGTCTAAATCCTTCACTGGCCTCTAATTGGTTTTACCAGGAGGACCAAGCTCCTTAATGGGTTTTAAGGCCCATAGGACCTTGCTGTTGCCTGCCTCCCAGCCTCATTTCATGGCTGTCTTCCCCTTGGCCTCTATGATCCCTCCATGCTGGCCTTTTATGTCCACCAATCCTTTCATATCCCTGTCCCTCCATTGCAGAGCCTGGGCACCTGTTATGCCATCTGCTTGGAATGTTCTTCCCCCACCCTCTCTCTTTTGCCTTGTTAGCTCCTACTCACACTTCAGATGTCAGTTCAAGTGTTATGTCCTCAGAGAAGCATTTAAACCAACTTATTCTTTATTTGCTCTCAAAGAATGGTTTGCTTTCCTCCAGAATATTTACATCAATTTGTAATTATACGCTAATTTATTTGATTATCTGACGAGAACTTGTTTCTTCCACTAGAGCAAGGGCTGTGACTTCCTTGTTTTTCTTGTATCCCTGCACATGCAATACATACTTGCTGCATGAATGATTGAATAGTGCTGATAGAGGTTCAATGACAGCAATAATGGCAGTGACATTGGCATAGGTGACGGGGCATCCATTTCTGTCTCTTTTGGGTTATTTGATCTAATTTTTACCTCTGGCTTGTGTGGCCTGGGAAATGAGAATTACCTCCAGATGCAAAACCCAAAACCCAGTGAGGAGACAAGACAAAGGGCCAGCAAGCAGCTGATTCAGGTCCAGAGTTTGTCCTCCAGACTCCAGATATTGAGTCCTTTCTGAACCACGATACTACCTCTCAGGCCTGACTATGATGAAACAGGAGATGCCTTCTGAAGTGTCCAGTGTGGGTAATTTGTGGGATGGAGAGAGTGCAGTAGCATCCTTTACAAACAGTCCTCTTAGCTCTCCTCTTTCTCCTTTTCATCTTTTTCTTCCTCCTTCCTTTCCTTTTGGTTAAAAAAAAAAATCTTTTTTTTTTTTTTTTTTTGAAATAAGGTGAGCACAGGTAAGACTTTTTGAAATGATGGGAAAGTAAAAAGAAACTGGGCTGAGCACAGCCTAGCCTGACTTGTGGGCCAGCGAGGACCCATATTAAAACTGAAAGCTCAGACTTTGGGAAATGTATGAATGTTAGATTATTGTTTAATTATATAGTTGGGGCTTTAGGCCTGATCATATATTTGTGGGTGTGTGTATGTGAGGTGAGATTTCTTTTGGAAGGGACTGACATTCCCAATTTCAATCATCCTGGGAGGAGGTTAATCCTGGAGCAAAAAATGAAGAGGTCTGAAGTAGAATTTAGCTTTGAGGAAAAATTTCCTTCTCTCTTTGGAGCCTTGAGTCAGTTTGTTCTGGGTTTTAAAGCATGGGGGTAACTAGAGCATTTTATTAGTTAAGGTTATATAAGTAAAGGTAACTGATATTATATTAGTTTTAGCCAGCTGCTGTAACAGATAAACCTTAACATCTCAGTATCTTAACAAAATAAAAGATTATTTCTTGCTTCCAAAATAGGGGTTTCTGATTGCTGGTGACTTTCTACCAAGTGGCAGTTAGGTTCCCAGGCTCCTTCCATCTTGTGGCTCTGCCATCTTTAATATGTGACTCCCAAGGTCACCATGGCAGTAGAAAAACTAACTGGGGTCAGCTCTCAGCATAGCTTGAGCAGGGGAGTACAGATCCTGAGCCAGAAGGAAATAGCTTATTTACCAGAAGAGCTGTATGAACTGTCAGTATGTACCGGTATGTACCAGGGGAATACACATAGAGGTAGATCCTGAAGGTTTTGGAATAGGGTGGGGGAGGGTGGGACGATATCTAGATCAGGGAGTGTTTATTATTATAGGAATGCTTTCCTGGGAATCAGAATTTCATGTCTGGCAAGGACATTAGAGCCAGTGTTAATATACTGACAGAATATCTCTGTGAAGCTTGGACATAATGGTTGCTAGCAGTAAATTAGGTGGAGATGCTGGAATGTCCTGGTGGAGTATTGAGGAAATGGTCAGAAGATTTAGAGATGTGGTATGAGACTATGAGACCAACTGACTGTGTTCTCTGAAAGGGTTCAGAGGCTACTCCCTTCACTAAAGCAATAAGGAATGTGCTAGTTAAGAGCACACAGCATCACTGAGGGTCTTAGTGGTGGCTATCTTCTGAAGGTGAGGGTTGATGGTAAGAGATGCTGCCATGGAACTGGGCTCCCTGATTGCAATGAGGAGGATAGAATTTTGGAATTGCAGAGATCAGGTGCCAGCAGGTAACTAACAGAGGAAAGGGTCAATATTACAATAAGCAGCGAAGGCTGGAGTGGCAGCTAAGGGCTTTGATCTGAAGGGATCTTGATGGTAGCTAATAGATCATGTTCCTAGGGGCTAGCTATATGGGCAGCCAACAAGGGTATCACTTGGCTTGTGTAACCAAAAAAAGACCAAGAGCAGATGAGTAAAAGGCTTATGGCAGCCTCTCCAATAGAAAATAACTAATCTTTACTCATTTTTTAGATCAGAGCCACTTTTCAGACTGAGTCCATTGATTGAAGAAGAGGCCAAGTCCTCTTGAAGAAGGACACTGCACTATCACTTCAAGTATATACAATAGGGGGGCCTGGGTGGTTCAGTCGTTAAGCGTCTGCCTTTGGCTCAGGTCATGATCCCAGGGTCTTGGGATCGAGCCCCGCATCGGGCTCCCTGCTCAGCGGGAAGCCTGCTTCTCCCTCTGCCACTCCCCCTGCTTGTGTTCCCTCTCTCGCTGTGTCTCTCTCTGTCAAATAAATAAATAAAATCTTAAAAAAAAAAAAGTATATACAATAAACATTTCCCCAATCTTCCTCCAAAGGGACCTATGACTATTCTTTAGAGTAACATTAGGAGAAAGGGAGAACATGAAACTCTTTTGAGGGCCTTTGGATTTAGGGTCTGAGCTGGGAGCCCAACTGCCACAAAGGCTCCCGTTTTTGAGTTAGGGCATATTGAGAGCCCTAGCTTAGACTCTTAAACCTACATAGACTCTGTTCATTTCCTGGTTTCTGAGTATATAATTAGAATAGATATACTTAGTAGTTGTCAAAACCTTTACATTGGTTCCCTAACCATTAGGGTAAGAAGCCTAAGAGGAGGCCTTTAAAAATGCTCTCACTTCTTGGCCAAGATGTTAAATCTGAAGCAATTCCATATCTTAGGTGGCATGGTAGAAATTAGGGTCAGTAACAAAGACTTAAAGATTCAGGGTTGATTTTCCCCATCAGATCCCCACTCAATTCATTGGTATGGCCTCTGAAAAATCCAGATTGGTCATGGATGTTGACAGTGGACTACCAAAACAAGTGGGACCCCAGTTGTACTACTATGCTGAATATGGTATCTTTACTAGAACAGATCAACATAGCCTCCAGCATTTAATATGCAGCATTTGATCTTTTCAATTTGTATCAGAAGAAAGATTAGAAGCAGTTTTATTCATATGGGAAGGATAGCAATATACAGTCACTGTCTTGCCCCAAGGCTATGTTCATTTTCTTGCTTTCTGTCATAATATAGTCTAAAGGGACCTTGGTTGTCTTGATAGTCCAAAACCACCATGCTTATCCACTATGTTTGTGGCATTGTTCTCATTGAACACAATGAATAGGAAGTGGCAAGTACTCAAGATGCCCTAGTAAGAGACAAGCATGTCAGGAGGTGGGAGATAAGTCCTAAAAAGATATATAGCTTGACACATTGGTAAATCTTTTAGAGGTGTTGCTCCTTGAGTGTCCTACCACTAAGAAAGGGGCACAGTGCTTGGTGGGACTCTTTGGAGTTTTGAGGCAGTGCATGCCACACTTGGAAATAATATTCTAATCCATTTATTCAGGGGCTTAGGAGGTTGCTAGTTTTGAATGGGTCCTAGATCAAAAGGGGGTTCAACAACAAGTCTGGGCTGCAGTGTAAACTGCTCTCCTGCTTGGGCCATGTGACCTGGTAACTACAATAGTGTTAGAGGTATCTATGGTGGATTCTGGCAAGTCCTATTAGGAGGAGCACTGGGTTAAAGTTATGGAGCTAGGCTATGCCTTCTGTTGCAGAAAACTACTCCAACTCCTGGGGTGTTACTGGGTCCTAGCAGAGACAGAGCTCCTGATAATGGACTATCAAGTAACTATATGGCCAGAGCTGCGCATCATGAGCTGGGTATTATCAAATCTGAGTCAGACTGGGGAGCCTGAGTGGCTCAGTTGTTTAAGTGGCTGCCTTAGGCTTGGGTCATGATCCCAGGATCCTGGGATCGAGCCCCACATCAGGCTCCTTGCTCAGCAGGGAGCCTGCTTCTCCCTCTCCCTCTGCCTGCTGCTCCCCATGTTTGTGTTCTCTCTCTGTCAAATAAATAAATAAAAACTTTAAAAATAAAAAATAAAAAAAATAAAATCTTAAAAAAAATCTGGGTCATAAAGTGGGTAGATACATCAGTAATCCATTGTATGATAGAAATGGTTCATTTGAGTCAGATCTGAACAGGTCAAGAGGGCACAAGTAAGTACAGGTCAGGTGGCTTAGCCTCCCATGTCATCCATCTTTGTTGAACCAACACCTTCCTCTTAGCTCATATCTATCACCTTGTGAGGGAATTTCCATGACCAGCTGATGGAGAAGGGAACATCCTGGGTTGGTTCATAGGTGAGTCAACTCAATATGTTGGTGGCCCTAAAGGACAGTGCTGAGAGAAAATCTTCAACTAGGTAGAGCTTCAGGTAGTATATTTGGTTGTCAACCTTTTTTTCTTTTTTAAAAAGATTTTATTTATTTATTTGACAGAGAGTGAGAGAGCGCAAGCACAGGCAGGGGGAGCAGCAGAGGGAGAGGGAGAAGCAGGCTCTCCGCTGAGCAGGGAGCCCGATGTGGGGCTCGATCCCAGGACCCTGGGATCACGACCTGAGCCAAAGGCAGATGCTTAACTGACTGAGCCACCCAGGCACCCCTATTTGGTTGTCAACTTTTTATGGAGGGTCATGTGGTCTCAGGTGACCATATACATAGACTATAGGGCAAAGTGAATTGCTTGGCTAATTGGTCAAGGGCCTGGAAGAAGCAAGATTGCATATTAAGAGATTAGAAGTCTGGAAATAAGAGGTGTGGATGGCCCTGTAGGAATGGACACAAGATTTTCAGATTTTTGTATCTCACATTAATGCTCACCAGAGAGTATCCAGTGTAGAAAAGGCATTAGACAACTGGGGGACAAGAAGACTTGTCCATTGCATGTCAGCCAGTCTCTGTCCTCAGCCATTCCATACACACACTATGGGCCCATGTAAAGAGTAGCATTCTGGTGGGCATGGAGCCTGTGCATAGGCCCAATAGCATGGGCTCCCTCTCACCAAGGTGGATCTAGCTAATGTGGCTGTTATATATATGACCTGTCAGCAGCAGAGACCAACACTGAACTCTCAGTATAATACTGATCCTTGTGGAGAATGACTGCCTACTTGGTGGCAAGTGCCCCTGCAAGGGGCAACAATTTGTTTTTACTGAGAATGACACTCTAGATATGGGTTTGTCTTCCCTGCCTGAACTATCTATTCCAGCACCGCTATCCAAAGGCTTACAGAGTGTTTGATTTACTGACATGGGATTCCACACCACCTCTGATCAAGGAACACCCTTTCAGCAAAGGAGGTATGACGATGGTTACATGACATTGGGATTCATTGGTCCTATTATATATCGTACCACCAGGAAGCTGTCAGCCTGATAGAATGCTGTAATGGCCTCTTAAAATCCAGTAAGGTGGCAGCTTGAGAAGTGGTACCCTGCAAGTTGGGATTGTTTTCCAGGATGCAGCATATACATTACACCAATAGCTATTAAGTGGTGTTGTGTTGCAAGAGCTAGAATATATGGATTTGAAAACCAAGGGGTGAAAGTGGGATTGGGCCCTCTCACCATGGACTAACATGGGAAAACTAGTGCTTCCTGTCCTAGGATCTTAAGGCTCTGTGGGACTAGAGGTCCTGGTCCCTAGGGGTGAATTACTTCCACCAGGGAAAATGGTAAGGATTTCACTGAACCTAGAACAAAGATTTCTAGCTAGTTGTGTTGGATTCCTCATGCTGTGCTAGACCAGCATACAGGAAGAAAGGAGCTAGGGTTGCTGCTACATAATGGAGACAGCAGGGAATAAGTCAAAAACTTCTACTTCCTATGAACTGTCCCCATTCCCTACTTTACTTGTGCTCCTTGAGACTATCTCCTACACCTAAATCTATGTCTCAGGGTCTGCTTTTGGGGGAACAAAATAAGACAGTAGGATTTTATTTTATTTTTTTAATTTATTTTTAAAGATTTTCTTTATTTATTTGTCAGAGAGAGAGAGCACAAGAGGGGGGAGCAGCAGGCAGAGGGAGATGGAGGAGCAGGCTCCAAGCTGAGCAAGGAGACCGATACAGGACTCGATCCCAGGACCCTGGGATCATGACCTGAGCTGAAGGCAGACGTTTAACTGACTGAGCCACCCAGGCACCCCAAGACAGTAGGATTTTAAATTTTGTCCTAAGTGCAATGAAATTCACTGAAGGGTTTTAAGCAAGGGTAGTATATGATCAGATTTGCATTTTATTTATTTTTTAAAAAAGATTTTATTTATTTATTTGACAGAGAGAGATAACGAGAGCAGGAACACAAGTAGGGGGAGTGGGAGAGGGAGAAGCAGGCTTCCCGCCGAGCAGGGAGCCCGATGTGGGGCTCGATCCCAGGACCCTGGGATCATGACCTGAGCCGAAGGCAGATGCTTAATGACTGAGTCACCCAGGTGCCCCTAGATTTACATTTTACAAAGATGACTCTGGTGGCTGCATGGAGAATGGATTTGAGGGGCCAGAGTGGACTGGGGAATTTAGTTAGGAGGCAATTACAAGAGTCCCAAAAGAGATGGTGGTGGTTTGAACTCACATGATGGTGGTGGTGGAGATGGAGAGATGAGTAGATGTATTTGAAATATTTAGGGAAAAGAACCAATAGGACAGTAAGTGTTCTCTTATCTGTTTCAGATCACTTTGTTAATCTTAGTGCATGCCCATGCTTGTCTGTGTACTCCTTGTTCTCTCTAAGGCTGGTCAGTGGCTCTAGGACAAGTCCTGCTGAGATCTTTTGTTGGCAGTTATCTTCTGGGAGGAAAGGGCTGTATGTGTGAGTCAAAGACATTTATCATTGAATATTAGCAATGTGATGCTCAAGACCTCCGTGGTGGGACCTTTCTAGGTCAACCTAACACAGAGAGACTGTTCTCTTTAGTAGAGCAAAGGCTCCGAGTTCTAGTTCTGTTCAAATGGTTCTGCAAGGCGGAGATGATGTGCTGATACTCTCTCTCTCTCTCAAATATTTAAATAAATAAATAAATAAATAAATAAATAAATAAGAAAAGATAGAGGAGAAATATGCCCTCTGTGAGTTGGGGATTCCTGGAGACGTGGAGATTTAGGGGAGATGTTTCACCATTTTACCCTCACCCTCCAATGCACACACACACATACACAGGCACACACACATATGCATCCCTGGTTGGATCGGGCGATGGTATTTAGCTGATTATTTGTATCTCACAGCAATGTGGGGGGGAGGGCCGAGGGAGAGGGAGAGAGAATCTTAATTCGACTCCGCACTGAGTGCCGAGCACTACATGGGGCTCGATCCCACGACCCTGAGATCATGACCTGAGCTGAAACCAAGAGTCAGACACTTAACCGACTGTGCCACCCAGGCACTCCTCCTCTGACCTTTCAATACCCTTCTGAGACCTCCTATCTTTACTGTGTTTTGGAAAGTTCTATTCAATGAAGCTGAATTCAAATGAAAGAGAAAAATATTCTTTCTCCATGGGTCTCTCTATTCCACTGTTCAACCTGAGTCAACTGAACAACTCAAGACCTGGGAGAAATCTGAGATCAGAATATCTAGATTTTCAGAGTTCAGATTTTCTAGTTCAGATTATATTACTCAGGGACTCTGAGTAATTCCTTTTCTCTCTCTGGGCCTCAGTTTCCTTACCAGGGCCAGATGGGAACTGCTCCAGCCTGACACTCCATAACTCAATGTTGCACCCACAACTCCTACTTCTGGGGGAAGGAGGGAGGGAAATGGGGCAGTGGCATCAATCTCCTTTCTGGGATGGCTCCTCTGAGCTCTATATTTCTTGCCTATAGTGACCAGGGAATTTTTCCCTATTGATTGCTTTCTGTAATCGAGCTTAACAAATAGAACTTCCCTCAAATGATTCTTCCAACTAAACTGATAGAAAGCTAACCTTGTTATATTTATTGACAGAACATTGAAATAAATATTATAGGTCTAGAGGGAATGTTTCAGCCCATTGATTTTTTTAAGGAAATAATAAATGGAACCTATTCCCTTTGGCATATTATGCTGGGAATAATCTGAAAAAATGCTTAGCTTGTTCAACACAGAGCTTAGAAACCCTCCTTCCACTCCCCATGGAGCAGGGGCCCTTTGCATAAATCTGCTCTGGCCCAGACAATCAATTTTCAATTTTAATTATTTTTAAAACTCATTTATTATTTGCTTGTTCTGTGAGTTGGGAGCTTTACTTTCTTAGTGAGTTTGTAACCAGGAGTGGTAAGACCTCTGGTCTGGGTCTGGAGGCCTGAAATTCCTTAGTTTTACTCACGAGAGGGGAAAACTCACCATCCCTCTTCCCAGGGTCCCTTGTTTGAGAATAGGGATCTGCAAATTGGGCCCACTGCCTATTTTTGTAAATAAAGTTTTATTGGAAAACAGTCATACCTATTTGTTAACATGTCTGTGGCTATTTTCTACCACAACAGTCGAGTTGAGTTATAGCAATAGAGACCAGAAATTGGAAATACTTGCCATCTGGTCCTTTACAGAAAGTTTGTCCACCACTGTTCTAGATGATCCTTTCTCCTGCCCCCCCCCCCGCCTTAAGTTTTTATTTTAACACCCCGTGCTCATCACAAGTGCACTCCTTAATCCCTATCACCTATTTCACCCAACCCCCACCCACCTCCCCTCTGGTAACTGTCAGTTTGTTCTCTAGAGTTAAGAGTCTGTTACTTGGTTTGTTTCTCTCTCTCTTTTTTTTTTCCTTTGCTCATTTGTTTTGTTTCTTAAATTCCACCTGAGTGACATCATGCAGTATTTGTCTTTCTCTGACTCACTTATTTCACTTAGCATTATACTCTCTGGCTCCATCCATATTGCCAATTCTCCTGCCCTTTTTAATGAGACCAGAATGCTTCATTCACTCACTGGGGGTCTCTCCTGGGCCAAGTGGCTACCATAATGGTAACATTAGTCAATGCCTGTATAGTGCTTTTCTAGGTCGGCACTACCCTAAGGATGTTATATATGTTAATCTTCATTTCATCCTCACAACAACCCCAAGAGGTAGGACAATTATTAGCCCTGTTTTAATAATGAGGAAATAAGGCACAGAAAAATTAGGTAACTCACCCAAGTCACACAAGTAGAACATAGCAGAGCTGGGGTTAAGATCCAGGCAGACTGACTTCAGAGAGAGTGTCAAATGTGGTGGCATCTCAGAAAATGTCTAGATCAATGTCCTTAAAGTACAGATTGGGAAACTGAGGCCTGAAGAGGGGTCACATAGTTGGTGATAAAGCTGGAAGTAGATTCTAGATAACAGTTGCAGTGTCTTTTTATTATTATTACATTGTTATGCTCAGCTTCTGTTTATCAGAGCCAGGGAGGGAAATTCAAAGACCATTACAGCAGAGCCCTGAAGCACGCAGCACCCACCTTCCACCCCTCCAAGACGTTGAGGGTTATATTATCTACAACATTACTCAATACTTCTTCATAGTCATTTGCTCCTTTTACTCTCCCATGTTGGTGGAGGAACTTGGTACCTGGAATTTGGGAAAGAACTTAAACTGTGGGTTATAGAGTCACATACAATCAAATGTTGGGCCACATGTATGTCAGTTTTTTCCAATTAAAAGTCATTCTTCTTTTTTTTTTTTTTTTAAAGTAGGCTCCATGCCCAGCATGGAGCCCAATGTGGGGCTTGAGCTCATGACTCTGAGATCAAGACCTGAGCTGAGATCAAGACTTGGATGCTCAACTGACTGAGCCACCCAGGTGCCCTCCAATTAAAAGTCATTCTTTGACCTTTTGTCCTCCCGTCCTCCCTGGCTATTACTGTATCTTGGAGCTTCTGCTTGAAGCCAGTTTGATT
Organism: Halichoerus grypus; assembly: GCF_964656455.1. Classification (NCBI taxonomy): domain Eukaryota; kingdom Metazoa; phylum Chordata; class Mammalia; order Carnivora; family Phocidae; genus Halichoerus; species Halichoerus grypus. The sequence continues at coordinate 158,633,008 of NC_135716.1, read as the reverse complement.
GGAGGAATTCTTACTCCATCATTGTCTCTGGATATTTCCCTCTTATTCACTCCTCAACCCACTCTAGTCTGGTGTGATTCAGAGTCCACCACTACTCTAAGGAGGCCCCCAATAATCCTCAAATTGCAAAGGCAGTATTCCCACTCTGTATCTTGAGGATCTCTCTTGCCTTTGAAACTGTTGACCAATCCCTTCTCCTTGACATTCCTAGCAACACTCTCCCAGCTCTTTTATATCTTCAGACACTCCTTCTCAGGATCCTTTACCCCTTCTGCTTTGTCTGCTCTGTTAGATTTTGAGTTGCCTGGGGTTGCATCCTAGGTCCTCTTCCTATTGCACTCAGGGTCACACCAGAGTTCCGACTACTTACCCTCTCCTTCCTGCTCTGATAATGCCAGCTCAGAGAGGTGCTGAGGATCAAACTTGTTTTGTGTGGCGCAGCCTAGCCTAGGGTTGAGCCAATTGGGTGAACTCATTATGACTGAGCCATGAGGAGGGGTTGGACCCTTATTCCCGTCCTCTCACTGTCCCCTCAACCATGCTTTGTGCTGAGAGCAATGGGGCTAGAGAGCCATCAGCCCTCAACCCCGTTGCCCTGTATTATCCAGGCAAGTGGTGGAAAGTGTTCCTTATATGACCTTGAAGGCTGAGGAGTCCAGTGGTGCCCACTGGGCTGTGGTTTACATTACTATGTGGCAGAATGGGAAGGCCTATCCTGAACTGGTTCCATTTGGACTTTGGAGACTCTGGGTGTCACAATTCCCCTCCCTGGCCTATTGGGAAGGACAGACTTGTGCCTCTGGAAGCTAACAGAGAAAAGAGAAGCTTGGTTTTATTTTGTTATTTTTAAAAAAGTTTACTTATTTATTTGAGAGAGAGAGAGAAAGAGAGAGAGAGGGAGAAAGAGAGAGGGAGCACATTGTGGGGGGGGCACTGGGAGATGGAGAGAGAGAATATTAAACAGACTCCATGCTGAGTGTGGAGCTCAACGTGGGGCTCAGTCTCACGACATTGAGATCATGACCTGAGCCAAAATCAAGAGCCAGACGCTTAACTGACTGAGCCACCCAGGTGCCCCTTGGTTTTAGTTTCACAGAAGCAGGTGAGTCCTCCAATGGGGAAGGTGGGGATGGAAAGGAGAAAATCTACATATGTCTTTTCCTATCACTGACTGTGATACTCTTGAAACTTCTACTCAACAGGAGGACATTGCTCTTCTGTAATATCCCCATCCAGCCGTCTTTCCATCTGTAATGACCAACCACAGTAAACAGAGACCAAGAGTAGTAATGTATTCAGGGGCCAGGCAGGTGATGAGTGAAGTGGGCTTTGAGGGGACTGCAGAGAGTTTATGTTCCATAAAAGACTTGAGTCAGGTTTGGGAGTGGGTAGCCAGGCTTAGCTCTAGCAGATGGTTGACATGTAGGGAATGGAAACCGGTATTGCCAGATCCTCTGAGTTTTCAAGAAAAGTTTGTGTGTGTGTGTGTGTGTGTGTGTGTGTAATCTGATTTTTAAATGTTGGCAGCTAATCAATTAAAAAAATACCAGTGTGGACCAAACAAAGCTGCAGGCAGTTTTTGGAGGCTTTTGGGAGGCATTTGGCCTCCGGGTAGCCAGTTCATGATGCTTGATATAGAATCACAGAGGGACCTGAGGCATACTTGGGTCTAATAATAGCCAGGTGCACCAACTAATGCTGAATGCAAGTAAAAACGCACTAGGAAATACCTACAATTTAATGTCCATGTTTCCCCAACTGACCAGGACTACCTCACTGTTCACAGCTGCAGAAGATGGAAACACTTGTGACTTTTCATTTGAACTAAATACTGAACAACAGCGAGTGTCTCTGTTAACATCTGTTAATCAGTTGATGGTGGAACACAAAATATGTTATTCCTAGTCTCACAGATATGCATGTTTGTTTGTTTATTTATTAATTCAACAAGCTCCCATGATTGTGGTATAAGACACGACCCTGGTTCTGTGTCATGTTAAAAATTACCTATAATATAGGTAAATACCAGGCCGTAAGAGTTGCAGGCTGTGGGTGTGACAGTGAAGCAGAAAGATACTATTGATTAGGTTTAGGGCACCTGGGAAGGGTTCAGTGAGGAGATGACATCTGACTTGACCCGGAAGGATGAGTGAGTGGGGATGAAGTAGGTTTCAGTTAGGATTCTTGTGTGCAAGCAACAGAATTAACTCAGCATAACTAACCCACAGGGAGCTGGGAGACCAGGCCTGCAGAAGGCAGGAACTGACGAGGCTCTGGAAGCCTGGGATTCTGGAAGCAGGGAGCTGAGAAACTGGTCCTCAGCAAGAGCAGATAGGAGAGGAAAGGGCTACTGGTGACATGGTTTTTTTCTGACGCTGCTGGAATTCACCTCCAAAGGGCCCTGTGATCCTTATGGCACTTGCTCAAGATCGAGTGTCCTGGGAGACAGTGACTACTGGCAGACTTTAGGTCATATCTCCCCCCAGTCCCTCAACTGGATGAAGGGTATGATGGTCTTTATGTGCATAGTTGGTGAAGAGCAGTGGGCAGTGGACATGGACATTTACCTCCTGTCATGTCTGTATGCAATAATGACTATTTCCAACCCATGCTCACTGGGAGGAAGACAGCCCCAAGTTCTTCAGGCTGAGCAGTGCTGTGATGGGGCAGTGCAGGGCCTCTGGAGGACTCCAGGTTCTGCCGGGAGAGGCGATGCGTGGCAGAGGCTGATGGGGGAGGCCTTACTGAGGTCCACTAGAGCTAGTCACTGAGTGCTTCTGCCTCTGCTCCATGCGACGAACAGGAGCATAGTGACTTCCTGTGTTCTGCTGGACACGGCACTTTGTTCTTGTCTCAGGTTTCGTTCCTCTTTTTTTTTTTTTAAAGATTTATTTATTTATTTATTTATTTGACAGAGAGAGACACAGTGAGAGAGGGAACACAAGCAGGGGGAGTGGGAGAGGGAGAAGCAGGCTTCCCGCTGAGAAGGGAGTCCGATGCGGGGCTCGATCCCAGGACCCTGGGATCATGACCTGAGCTGAAAGGCAGATGCTTAACGACTGAGCCACCCAGGCGCCCCAGGCTTCATTCCTCTTAGTCGACTGGAAAAATAAGGGCTTATTTTCTCAAGTTAAGAGCTTTTTAGTTCTATTTATAAACGAATGAACAAAACTGAAAAGTAATTTAATTAGTATTGGAAACAATCTAAATATACAGTAACAAGGGGCTAAGTAAATAAATTTTAGTATGCACAACAGAATGTAATCTGTCTGGATAGCCTGCGTATTCCTACCCTATTAAAAAATGTACACACATACATACACACATGCAGAGAAAAATGACTGGAAGGATATATACCAGAAATGCTAGCAGTGATTATCTCTGGAGAATAAGTTTCTGGGTGGATTTTAATATCTTCTTTTTGCTTATCTTGTCTTATCTACGGTTTCTGTAATAAACATGAAATACTATTTAATCAGAAAAATGCATTTCTTAGAAAAATAAAGTTGGTAAATACAGTTGTCATTATTGTGAACAATCAGTCCAAGGCCTATGTCTCAATGGTTTTGCCCATGAGATTTAGGACACTTTTACCATAATATTTATTCAGTTTTATGGCCTTAAATATAACACTAACACTAACTCCTAATAATCAATATTGATTTAACTATAATATCTTATTTATAGACACAGCCCTCTGGTTTGCATGTGGACTCAAACCGTAATGCAACAGAAATGAGCCATTCACTCCCTTGGCCCTGGGCCAGCAATGAAGGAAATATCAGCCTCTGATGAATGGCTCTGAGGCCAATACAGGATTTTGGGTTTCTGATGCCTACTTCTCCTCATTCCCTCCAGACTGGCTACTTTCCACACCAGCCAGAGCCATCCTGGGGCTGAGGATGTCTTTTGGTTCATGCAACATAATTGTCAGTCTTAAGAAGTCAGGTATTCCAACTGACCCTCATTGGGGGGCAGTTACAACCAGTTGTCAATAGAAATGTCAAATAGGGGACCTTGAGGGGAAGAGAAATAGCCAGAAGTACCCAGGGTAAGGTAGGTACTGGGGAAGTAGGGACTTGTCTTCCCACCCCAGTGACTGACAGGATGGCGTGGATTTCTAGAGAAGTTATTATTGTTGCTGTAATTAGTGTTGAAGAGGTGTCCAGGCAGTATTGCTGGTGGCTGCCTCTTCTAGGAGCAGGATGCTAGTCCAGCAGTCATGGTGCAGTGTGACAGAGATCCATGAGGGAGGGTAGAAGCAGCCAGAACTTATAGCCTGAAGAAGACAAGACTGAGACTGGTGAAAACTGCCTAAGACTAAGAGGTGAAGGAGGTGACCTACTCTTGTTTACAAAGGGGCTATGGCTTCCAGTGACCAGCACACACCATCCATTGCTCAGAACACCCACCCTCATCCTTTTGAGGCTCCTGGGAATCTCCAAATCTGGTATTTGGTGAGTACAGTGGCGAGTTATTATCTATCCCCTCCAACCCCAAACACACACACACACGGATACACACAGACACAGACACACACACACACACACACAGACACACACACACACACATCCCAATATCCATTCACCCTTCTTTTGGAAACAGTTTTAGATTCCACAGGTGGAGTCTATGATCCAGGCCTACCCAATTAGAGCATGTCTTGCTCTTGATTGCAAATTGGTTCAGGACTTTTGGAGGAGCTATCAGAAGAGCCTGGTTCTCTTTCACTGCACTTGAATTCAAGAGGATGTAGTCGCTGGAGCTGCTGCAGCCATTTTGGCCCCATGTGGAGCTTGAGGAAAAAAGCAACATAGAAGAAGTGAGCTGAGAGATACCCTGCAAGAGATGCCCATTATTTCGTCCATAGCCACAAACTTTCTTAGGGAATTCTGCACCCCACTCCCAACAGTATTATGCAGCATGTGACCTTTATTCTTGATCAGAAATTATTTTTATCAGGGATGGACACCTAACTTAACCTGACCAATCAGATTCTTTCTCCTAGACATTTGGAACCAAGACACTGACACAGGGACTAAATCAGTAAGATGGTACCACTCGGGCACTAGAACCAAAAAGTCATGTAGAGTTGGGGCCAAAGATGAATTCCCCAGCTTGTCCATTTGTTCTTGGGACACACTCCCTTCACATGCAAGTTGGAGTTACAAGGAAGTACACAGAAAGAGAGAATAACAATTATATTGTAATTGTATTAATAATGTCTTAGTTACCTAATGTAACAGAGCAGCCCAAAACTTAATGCCTTAAAACAATTTGTTATTATCTGTCATGGTTTTATGGGTTGACTGGACTTGGCTAAGTGATTCTCATTGGGGGATCTCTCAAGATGTTCTAGTCAGAGTATGGCTAGGGCTGGTATTATTTCAAAACTCAGCTGGGCTGGATGTCCAAGATGGTGCACACTTTGGGTAGCCATTGATGCTGACTAGCATTGATGTCTCCTCTAGTGTTGGCAAGGGGGCTATAGCAGCTAATCCACACCTATTCACCAATGATTGGACCAGGAGTAAACACCTGACCAATCTGGACCAATCACATGGCGACAACCTCATGGCCACATCTAAGGTAGGAAGGAAAGGATAAGCTTGTTCTTGTGTCTTTTCCTTTCATTGAGCTCCCTGCAGACTTTCTTCCATGTCATCCCCCAGAACTGGAATAAACCAACCACTGGTGAGGTGGAATAGGATTATCCAGACTGGTTTAAACAACACCATGAAAGAGAGAAACAGATTCATAAACACAGAGAACACACTGGTGTTTGCTGAAGGAGAGGGGAGAAGGTGGGTGGGTGAAGGGGGTGAAGGGAATTAAGAGGTACAAACTTCTAGTTATAAAATAAGTCACAGGGATAAAAAAAGTACAGCATACAGAATTTAGTCAATAATGTAATATACTTATTGTGGTGAGCATTTTGCAATGTACATAATTGTTGAATCACTATGCTGTATACTTGAAACTAATTGAATATTATATATCAACTATAATTCAATTAAAAATTAAAAAAATTAAAAATAAATAAAATAAGTAACGGAAATGAAAAGTACAGCATAGGGAATATAGTCAATAATATTGTAATAATGTTGTATTGGCAGACGGGGACCACACTTATCATGGTGAGCATTGGGTAACATGTAGGATTATTGAATCACTATGTTGTATACTTGAAACTAATATAACATCGTATGCCACCTATACTTCAATAATAAAAATAAATGAAAAAAAAAAAAAAAGACTGATTTAGGCCAGTCAGGATACATTCCTTGGGCTAGACTCAACACTACCTGAATTTTGGACAAAGTCTGTGCTCTGCTGGCAGGGAAGAAGGTGGGGGCATAGCTATTGTATAGGGTAGCCAATAATTTCTGCCATATGTATCTTTAAGAAGCAAAGAGAATGGTCTCTGTCCCTGAGGTTATAGTTCTATCTCTGGGGCTCTTGTGGGCTGGACGCATTGTTTCCTGTCCTTGAGCGTTTATGAGATCTCCTATCATATCCTGACAACCAATTCTCCTTCACTTAAGCTAACTTGAGAATGTTTCCTGTTTTGGCAACCAAATGTGTTATGCCTAAGACAACAACTGAGGCATTTTGAGACACCTTGTTTCACAATTTTCCAGAATGTTTCCTAATCAACTAGTATGCTTGCGCCTGATGGGTGTTACACTTGCAGTCAGGAGACCTGAGATTTAATCATGGCTTTAACACAGGGCTGGTGTTACTTGACATGCTTGCTGCCATAACTTCTTCTGGAAACCATGGTGGTCATTGCCAGTTAACTAGAGCATCAGTTCCCACTGATATGGCTTCAGAATTCTTCTTCTTTTTTTTTTTTTTTTTTTAAAGATTTTATTTATTTATTTGACAGAGAGAGACACAGCGAGAGAGGGAACACAAGCAGGGGGAGTGGGAAAGGGAGAAGCAGGCTTCCCGCTGAGCAGACAGCCCGATGCGGGGCTCGATCCCAGGACCCTGGGATCATGACCTGAGCCAAAGGCAGACGCTTAACGACTGAGCCACCCAGGCGCCCCATTCAGAATTCTTCTTGACACAATGCTCAAAGGCAGCCATCTGCTAAGAGCTGGTGTATGAGATGAAACCCATCACCACTGCTCCTCTAAGTGGCTTGGTGGCACTGAAAAGCCTCCTCTCTAAGTCTGGGTTTCCCGGTGTCTAATGAGGGGGGTTGGAACAGGTAATTTCTAGGGGTCTTCCCTCATTGACCTTCTTCTCATCTTATTACCCAAATTCTGTTTTTAGACTTGGTGTAGCCCATGGTCTCTGGTCACACCATAGGGAGCCCAGCAATGTTCAAATGGTCAAATGACATGACTCTGGGTTTAGGCAAAAGGTGTAGAGCAGTCCTATTCCTATAAGTAGAGATGCTTTGTCTCTTCCCAGGATTCTGGAGAAGCCCTGAGCTCCAAGTGGAGTTTTGAAGCTCCTTTCCCCATAGTGGCACTTAGAGGGGTCCACATAGCAGCTGACTGTTGCTTTAAGAAGATTCTATGGGCCATATAAAATTGTGGTCAAGAGAAAGATCTGGGGGCGCCTGGGTGGCTCAGTCGTTAAGCGTCTGCCTTTGGCTCAGGTCATGATCCCAGGGTCCTGGGATCGAGCCCCACATCGGGCTCCCTGCTCAGCGGGAAACCTGCTTCTCCCTCTCCCACTCCCCCTGCTTGTGTTCCCTCTCTCACTGTGTCTCTCTCAAATAAATAAATAAAATCTTAAAAAAAAAAAGAGGAAGATCTGGATTCAAAGCCTGTCTTTACTTCTTGCCAACAGGGTAATCTTAGGATGGTTATCCAACCACTCTGGGCCTCAGTTTCCTCATCTGCAAAATGATAATAATGCTACCTTTGTTATAGTAAAGATTAAATAAGATCATGCATGTAAAGCAATCAGTTGAATACCTGGTACACAGGAAGTATTAAACCAATGGCAGCTGTTATTGCTATGCAAGGGCGGGGTGCATTTTTTCCTGTTGCTAAGGTGGTGCAATCCCTTCCCATATACAGAGACCAAGAAGATCTCTTTGCCTGAGTCCAGGGCAGGCAGGAGGGAGGGAGGACCATCTCCCAAGATGGCTGGAGCAGCCCCTGACCTGCTATTCTGGCTGCACCCTGAGCAGATCCCACTGTGTCTCGTACTTTAGGTGACAGCGGCACATGGGGTCACTTAGAGGACACTGTCTGGGAGCTGGGGTCATTGGGATGACTGGAAATGCTGTCCCATGAGGCAGGGCTAAGGCAGCTCATCTGGGAGAGTCCATGCTGGGGACTCTTTTCTTCCTTAGACCACTGAAAAGCTGTCATGGGCAGAGAGCAGACAATTTTTGTAATGCTGGAGAGGAGGGAGGGAGCCCCAGAAGGCTATCCGCCACAGTGCAGATTCTGATGCTCGCAGCCATCCAAAGCTTGACGAGCGGGGCTCTGCCCTCCATTTTCTTCTCACTTCACACCAGTGGCTTTAACTCTGGCTGAACACCAGAATCACATGACAGCTTTCTAAAAATACCACTTCCCAAATCCCACCCATGAAAACACTATTGATTCAGGAGATCTCAGGGGGTGAGCATAGAATCCCCATATGCTTCCTTCAAATCTCCTTTTCCTTGAATTATTGGAGTAGGTTTTGTTTTCTTAAAACCGAATGGCCTGCAAATTGGAGGTGCCTGGACTTCCTCTGCCCTGATGTGGGCACCTTAGTTCCTTCCAGGGGGTGGCATGGTGCCAGCTGAGTGTTGGCACCCATAGGCCTTGGCTCTGCCCCTAATTCCTTTGTGACCCTGGCCATGTTGGCCAGACACAGCTGGTGAGGGAGAAACCCCTGACAAGCTCTGTGTGTGATGCTGCTTGGTGGCTCAGACTCTCACCACAAAGGGGACATTCACACCCTTCCTCCCCACCTAGGGGAGCATTAAGAAGCTCACAGGGTGGCCTGCTGCCTCTGGCCACCCTATGGACTGGGTGACGGGGGCCAGCCCAGGGAAGCAAACAACTTAGGAAGACCCTAGACTCTCACTATGGCCCTTCTGATACCCACGAGTTTTCAGAAGGCACTGACAGTTGGTGGTGGGGGCCGGCGGGGGCAGGTAGAGGGAGAGGGAAATACATTTTTAAAAGATAACCTGGAGGCAAATATAATATTTATACTTATTTATCCTCAGAGCTCACTCGCAAGGCCCCAGACATGTCTAATGAGCAGGAATTGCAAAATGGCCACGAATTCTACTTGTTTGCCTTTGCAGAGTCTCTGAGCAAGCACACGGACCCAGATTTTTCAACTGTGTGACTGCTGCAGGCAAAACGGTTGTAAGGAACACCAGGACGTGCAGTGAGCGCCCGGCCCCAGAGGCACTGAGCCATGAAACTGCCGACCCAGGAAAATGAGGTGCTCCTCTCCGCCCCCTCCCTGGCAGAACACAGAGCATTCACGCACACACACACGCATTGCACGCACACACACGAGCCTACGTGACACACATACACACATGTATGTGTGCATGCACGCGCGTGTGCGTGCACACACACATACACACACACACGGTGAGGCATATAGAGATCCTTGCATGCCTTCATGCCCTCCCTTACAGGCTTGTAGGCACACCCTTGTCCAAACTCATACACACTCCCCAAAGCAAGTATAACATACGGTGTGTCTGGACAGGATGCTCCCTGGCTAAAGTCCTGTTCTGGATGAGGGCTCTTACCTGCTCTGCTCACTCTGGACCCCAATGATGGGAAACAATATCTGAAGGGGGTTGTGATGTAGAGAGTCAACCACAGGATTAACTGAGAACAGCACAGTCTGCTCTGGAATGAGCTTACTGTGTGCTTAACTCAATGCATAGTGTACAGACACACACACACACACACATATATATATTTAATTTAATTATATACGTACATACATACATATTATATATATATATACAATCAAGTCTCACATCTTGGCACCAGGAGGGTCACTTCTTTTAAATGCTAACAGCAGAGAATTCCCAGGCTTGGTCTGAAAAGTTCAAATTTCAAATATAGCACCGAGGTCAACTGTATTTCTAATGAGGTGATTTTCCTCCTCCATGTGGCCGTGGCCTGTTTACCTGGGGAGAGGGCATCTCTGTTTACCTGGGGGTCTAGTCAACATACAAATGCCTTTCTCATGGTTACATTGTGGCTGGCCTGACTGGGCTGCCGGGGCAGAGGGCGTGGCTTGCAGAATCATAACCAGTTCAGGTTTTCGTAGGACAAGGTCATTTCCAGATATCGTCTGGCCTGAAAAATAGCCTTATGGAAAGAATTGCATGTTCTTAAGGCCATGGTCTGATCCCTTCATATACAACCATTGCACTGGGTCAAGCCTGACCAGTTTTTGCTACAAGTCAAGAGGGGAGTTTAGCAGCATCAGTCTCTTGACTGATCAGGGCTGGAACAGTGATAAGTTCTGACCCACTAATTATGCTAATTTCTATCAGAATGCTTGCTCCAGCTTCTAGGCAGCTGGGTGCCTGTCCTCTCACTTCCAGAGGAAAAGAGCAGCAGTCTCCTGGATGCCACCGACATGACTTTATTTTAACAAACCAGGAGCATCCAAGAGCTAATTACCGTTTAAAAGCAGGGTTTCTGGCTAGCAGCCATAAAACCCACATCCCCCTTTTTGGGCGGAACCCTTCCAATATATTCCTGGCTTGTAAGTCCCAGTATCAGGACACCTCGTTTCTTCACATAACAAGATAAATTTCCGGGTATCACCAACATCATGGGAGAAGAGGAAAATCCTTGACTCATGCTCAGGTGGGGTCTCCCACGCTCTTCTGCCCGTTTCTATGGGATGTGGGGGGGTCAGCCAAAGCCTTTGTGGAGGCCGTGTCACAGCTCGAATCCTGCCTCTGCTCACTTCTGCTTCCTTCACTCCTGACAGGTGCTGGATTCCTTACACACTCCCCATCCCAGAGTCTGTTTTCTGGGGAATCCGATTTATATCAGCCAGCTTGGCCCTTTTCAGCATTTCGTTGCTCAGATTATTTTGGTGAACATTTTAGACTATATTTCATACTGATGCAGTTTGCAATGGCCTTGGCTGGTGCTGGCCAGCTGGGATGTAGAGGTTGAATGTGGTCAGATTTCAGGTGCCCTCTGCCTGGACCTTGCTGGGTTTTAAATCCAATCCACAACTTCCACTGAGCTCAAAGCTCTGGACTACAGGCAGGGAAGGCTTGCCAAGCAGCACGATGACTCCTGTGCAGTATTTCAGCCTGTGCTCGGAGGAGTGACCTGTCTGCACCTGGGGCAGTCGGGATGGGGCTGGAGGATCCCCAACACTCCCTCTCTTGTGGAGGCCTTTGGGATGAAGAAATGAGGCTCAAGAGTTTATGTGGAATATTGATTGTGGGGTTGTGGGATCCCAAGCCTGTCTATGCTGGGGAGCTGACCCCTGCAGGCTGCGTTTACTTCCAGGCACCTCTGGATTGGACCAGTAAGAGTCACTGGCAGAAGATTGGATGGTGGAGAATCCAGGATGCCCATCTCCTTCTCTTTCTGCTGCCTTGGTGGCTTCTCTGGCAGAGGCTGCTTCTCTTCCATGGCTCCAACTCCTCCACATTCTGTGGTTCCAGTTCTGCTGGTGACCCTGGCCCCTGGGCTCCAGTGACACACTCCTCCTCCCTTTGTCTCTCTAATCCAGAGGTGGCAGTGGCTTCTTGCTAAACTCTTATCACCTCCCTGCCACATGGTTGGGTTTCAGCTTCTCTATCACCCATGTAAACCAATTCCTGGCATTAAATTCCTATAAATTCTTTTTTTTTATTGTATTTATTTATGTATTTGAGAGAGAGAGAGAAAGAGTGAGCAGGGGGAGGAGTTGAGGGAGAGGGACATACAGACTCCCCTCTGAGCATGAAGCCCGATGATCATCCCACCCCATGACCCTGAGATCATGACCTGAGCCAAAATCAAGAGTGATGCTCAACCACCCAGGCGCTCCTCCTATAAATTCTTAAGGGGGTTTCTGTTTTCCTGGTTAGACTCTGGCTCATACAATCACTTTTGTTGTTCCATTTGGGTTGTGATCTGATTTAAAAAGGGGAGAATGGTCTCAGGACTGACTAATTCCCCAGACCACCCTTCTTCCTCTCCCCTATCCCCAAGTCAGCATCCATCTCAGAAGGACTCTTTTCCCCTGTATCTGTCCTTTCCAGGGATTGGGGTGAGTTTATGTCTGCATCTTACTGAATTTTAGTCTGTCCCATGTGTTGGGAGGACTTTCAGTGAGTAAGCTTCTCTGTAAGATAGATTTGTAGACTCCACAGGTTACAATGATGACTCCGTAGCAGAATTTTCTGAAGGTGCTCCAATACATTATGGCTGGAGCTTTAATAAGTGTTATGTAAGAAAAAGGGTTTGGAGGGTGAAGAGTTTTGGGAAGCATTGGGTTGAACAGGATTGGAAGGCTTCTCTACTCCAGGACTTTCCAGAGCCTACAAGGTGCTAAGGTATTTTGTGACTCTCCAAGAGGGGGAACGTAGTCTGTGGAGTTTCCTAAGCCCATTTGACCCCAGAATTCCCTTTTCAGGGAAACATGTCCAATCAGACCCACTCTGGAAAACCTTCACTATGGCCCACACTTGAATTTTTGATGCCCTATTTGTCCATGTGCTAGGTTGGAGCTGGTGCTGTTTTCAGAGGAACAGGAGTGACCATCCATTTGGGTCAAGTCCTGGTTCACCGTGCTTCATGAGCTAGACACCATTTCTGTTTTACTTAGTATTTCCTTCATGTTTATTTGTCCATACCCAGCCAAAGGAGAAGGATGGCCCCCATCCTCTGATTATAGTTAAAGAGCATAAGTAGGACTTCTGGTAGAACTGAATGGGTTAATGCATGAACCATGCTTAGCATAGTGCTTGGCACTTGGGAAGGGCTCAATAAATATTCAGCTGCCATGTGCTCTCAACTGCACGGGTCTCGTCCCTTTATCGTGTCTGCACTCCTGTTGACGAGGGTGCTAGAACTTACCCCAGACTCAGTGGGTCCCACAGCTCCCTCCCCTGGATTCTGAGATCTGGCTAATATTAGTCTCAGGGATCCAGGCTGTATGGGAGCCTCCAGCAGCCTTGTGGATGGGTGAAAGCCCATGACAATCCCTGCCCTCCTCAGAGCTTATCCAGGCACTCTTTCTGGGGGCCTAAACTACTCTTCAGTCCTGTCTTCTGGAGGCCCCCTCATTGAGCATCCCCAAGTTGTTAGCTCTGTTCTGCCTGGCCCAACCCATGCAGTCTAGAAATCCCTGTGATCCCCAAACATCCCTCTGAATCCCACAAATATCTCTTGGCCTAGATAGCTGCTCCCCCATCCTCCAGCAGAGATAAGGAGGTGGGGAGAAGTTGCTACAGGAGCATTTGGAAGTGGGAACCAATAGCAGCTCTTGCACCAGGGACTAAAAGCTCAAAGTGACAAAAACAAAAGCATGTTTGTCCCAAGGGGCTGGTGACCATGGTCACCTCCCGGCCAGGGAGCATTGAACTTCACAGAATGCTCCTTGCTCCAGCCTCCCCAGGGACAGGGCCCTCCTTGATGCCTGGAAAGCTGACCTTTCCAAGATGGGTGGTGGTGGGGGGTGTAGGGCTGCAGCTGGTCCCCAACCCCTTGCCCTCCTGCCCTCCCCAGCTTGAGCCAGAGCCGGAAGAATCATTTCCAACAGTGACTCAGACCTTGTCCTCTGATGGCCTGGCCACACAGTGCCAGGAGGGCCTCTGCAGCTGGCTGAGTTTCTTGCCCAGCTCTGGATCCACTGTCTGATTCCCCCCACCCCCCCTCCTACCTCCAGCATTTTATTTCGGAAGTTTCTAAACTTACAGACAAGTTTAAAGAATAGTCCAGTTATTACCCATATATGCTCCATCTAGATTCAGCATCTGTTAATGTTTTGCCATACTTGCTACATGTCTCTCTTTTTGGTATACTATTTGATAATAAGTTGTAGATATCATGACACCTCATCCTTAAATACTTCTCATGCTTCTCTTAAGAATAAGGATATTCTTCTTCATATCCACAGTGCCATTATTGCACATGTGAAAATTAACAGTAATTCCAGAACATCAGGCAATTTCTAGTTCATATCCATATTTCCCCATTGTCCTAAAATGCTTTTTATAGTTGTTTTCAAAAAATTTTTGAACTAGAATCCAGTCAAAGTATATGTTTTGCATTTGGTCTTTCAAAATTTACAATAATCTAACTCTTAACTTTTTTCCTTATCACATTAACTTTTTGAAAAACGGAGGCCAGTTTTCTTGTAGAAGATTCTAGACGCTATACTTATCTGGTGTCATTTAACTTGTTCTTCCTTCCCTAGTTTATATTGTAAACTGAAGGTTAGTCCTAGATGCTTAATTAGATTCAAATTAAACATTGTTCACAAGAATATGTCCCAGGTACACTTCATATTGTGACACATAAGCAATGCATCCTAGTTTCTTTGGGCTTTTCTTGAAGTTCACCTTAAAAGAATGAAATAAGCTTTAATGGTTGCATATTATATGCCAAGAACTTTGCATAGTTATCTTATCTGGACTCCTAAAACAATTTTGAGGAGAGGAGAATGATATCCTTATTTTATTGTTGAAGAACTGAGGCTCAGAGGTGGCAGTGGTGGGGAAAGAAACATACATTGCTAAGTAAATTTTGGGTGCCAGGCATGGAGCTGGGTATTTCCATCTATGCTATGATGCCCACTTCATGCAGGAGGCAGTTCTGGGAAGTTAAGTGGCTTGCCTATGGTCACAAATTCAATTGAATGGCAGTTAACTTCACACTTAGATGTTCCTATCCCCAGAAAGTCCTGAGCTCTTTCTGCCCAACCATGCTGCCCCATCTCCCTGGATCCCTCACCTTTAGGATTCTGCTCATCCAATGGATGAACTAGTCTGCTGCCCAGATTTAATTGTATTGGGTGCTCTCAGTGAGCTCATGTCTCCAGAAGGCCCTGAACAGTGACTCAGAGGGGCTGGATGCTGGGATGGGCCTTTGAAGAAGATGCTTTTGGTCAGTGGGGCAGGGTGGGTAAGTGGGCACATCTTTTTTTTTTTTAAAGATTTTATTTATTCGACAGAGAGAGACACAGCAAGAGAGGGAACACAAGCAGGGGGAGTGGGAGAGGGAGAAGCAGGCCTGCCACGGAGCAGGGAGCCTGATGTGGGGCTCGATCCCAGGACCCTGGGATCATGACCTGAGCCGAAGGCAGACGCTCAGCGACTGAGCCACCCAGGTGCCCCATAAGTGGGCACATCTTCTGCCTCTCCTAAGGATTCAATCACAGATGGAATAAGGTGGCAGTGAGGCCTGCGGAGACCTCCTAATCCTGGGAATCCAAAGTACCAGGTCACAAACCTAGAGTCTAAGCAGAAGACATTCGGGGAAACCAAGGCCCAAAGAAGAGCAAAGGCTTGCCTCAGGTCAGACAGACAGTAGGAGGCACAACTAGGAATGGAGTACAGGCGAGATTCTGGACTCCTTGTACAGTGCTCTTTGCAGCTTCCACTCTGTTGCCTCCATTATGTATGTAATCCTGTCTTGGGGTGGATAAGGATCTGGAGCAGGACAGTAAGTAGAGGGGTGAGGGGATGGGATGATGGAAGTGGAGGTAGGCAGAGGTTGGGTGTGGGGCCTCTTTCTGAGTGTGGGACCCCCAAGGCAGCCAAGGGTGTTGGGTGTGTGTGCATGTATCTGTGTCTGTAGGGAGTAGCCTCAAAGAATGCTTCCCTAACATCATTGTGTCTCCCTGGGAGACGCTGGGACAACTTTCATTCTATCCATCCCCGTTGCCTTGATAAGACCATCTTCTCACTTGGACTCTGATGTCGGCCTCCTCAAGGGTCTCCAGCTTCCTGCTTCACCACTAACCTGTCCTCCATATTGTGCCTACAGTTATCTTTGTAAAACAACTGGTTAGCTCATCCCTGGTGAAACCCTTGTATCAGTTAGCTGTTGCTGCCTAACAAATCACCCCAACACATAATGGCTTAAAACAACCACCATTTTGTTTAGCTTATGATTTTCTTGGTCAGCTGGGTGGTTGTCTTGGTCTGGGCTGGCTCACTGATCTAAGCTCTATCACGGATCTGCTGGTGGCCGTTGGTGGGTATATGATTCAGGATGGTCTCACATGTCAACTTGTTGGCAGGCTATCAGCAATTTGGGCTGGGCTCTGCTGGGACACCTCACTTCTTCTCCATGCAAACTCTCAGGTTTGTTTCCATGGTGGTCTCTGGGTTCCAAGAATAGCAGGAGGGTGAGCCCCAGTACATGAGCATTTTACAAAGCTCTGCTTGCCTCACCTTTGCTGACATCCTGCTTGCCAAAGCAAGTCATGTGGCTGAGCCCAGATGTAACTGGGAGCTGGGGTGGAGAGAAAAATTCCACCTCTTTATAGGAAGGGACACTTTATGTCCATTTTTATAGTCTACCATAACCTTATGTGATCCCCAGTCTTCTCAGAATAAAGCCCAAATTCCCTACCTGTTCTGTGCCCTCTGTCATCTGCTCCCATATTGCCTTCCCATTACATACCCCATGCAAATCTTGCCTTGTTCATATTCCAGAATCTCACTAGTTTCTAGGCCTTTCCATGTGCTGATCCCTCTGGGATGCCTTCTCCACAACCACCCCCGTACCTCCAGCCTCAGGCCTATTCATTCTTCAAGGTCCAGCTCCACGTTTTTCTAGAAGCCTTTTCCACTTTACCTCTACCCTTATTCAACCTCACTTCCAGATCTCAGAGCCTTTTGCCTGTATCTCTGTCAGACGTCTTTCCTGTTGTCTGGGGGCAGAGCTTGGTTGCTGGCTGGCAGAGTGAGGGCCCTGGAATGGGCTGTCCAGCCTTGCACCCTGGCTCTGTCACTGGCTGTGGGACCTCACTCATGCCACCTTAGCAATCTTAGCTCTGGCTTTCCCATTTATAAGAAAATGGGGATAATAATGATTCTGGCTCCATAAGGTTGTTCTATGAATCCATTGATGTTTGTGTCAAGTGCGTGGCAGGGTGAATGTGAATTCCCACAGGCTGTAAGCACTTTGTGAGCAGAGACTATGTTGGTTAAATCTCCTCCCTAGACCCAGCCCATGACTTGACGTGGAGTAGGTGGGGGAGATCCTGGTGATCATTTTTGTGAATTGACATCTCCCCCAAACGATAACAGGCCCCTGCAGATGCAGCAGACACGGGGCTCGCCTGGGTTTTGGCTTTTCCCTGACTCCTGTTAGTGTGGGACAAGGCTTAGAGCTGGGCCCACAGCCAGCAATGAAGTGGTTGCTAATAATATCATTATATGCTGAATAATTAACTGTCATTTAAATATTCATATGTTGTTGGGGGCAAGGCCTTTTATCAGCATCTGGGGATGTGTCGGCGGAGGAAGGAGATGGATGTCAGCAAGGCTGACTTTGCCTGTGAAGGGCGACCCGGGGTCCAGAGAGAGCTGTTGGAGTGGCCACCAGACAGTCAGCTAATATATAACTGCAATATCCCCACGTGATAAACTGCAATTTCATAAACGCTTGATGCATACGAGCAAACCTAAAACAATATTGAAAGCATTAATTTCATTTGACTAATGCTTATCTATATTTTATTCTGTTCCATCTTTAAAGAAGTCCCTCTTTCTTTTCTGCGAAGGGAGGTGGGGCTTGGGACTTGCAGATGGGCTGGAGCTGAGGGGTGCTGGCCTGTCCCACACCCAGAGCTGCAGGCATGGGCTGGGAGCATGTGTGATGGGTTGTCCCTGAGCCTCAGACCCCTACCTTGGGCAGTTCTGCCTCTGGCCCTTTGGAAGAAGACCTCAGGTTCTCTGCTGGGGTCAGGGGAGAGTGGTGTGGGTATCCAGGTCCTGGCTAGGAATGCTGAGGCTGCTCTAGATTGCCCACTTGTTTCTGTTCGGATGTGCCTGAGGGCTCTCCGCAGGGAGGGGTTTGGGAAGGCAGGGACTGTTACCAGGCAACTATCCCCTGGTGGGGAAGGGAGGAGAAAGAGGAGAAGGTGAAGGAGAAAGGTGAGATTGGGGGAGGTTGGAGGAGAGAAGGGAGAACAGGAAAGGCAGGAAATAGATGAAGGAGCCTGTGCTGGGTGAGCCACTACCCTGGAGGGAGGGAGGCAGCCTGGCATGGGGATTGAGGGCAAGGGTTCTGGATTTAGACAGTCTTGGGCTTCTGGCTGTGCCTCTACTGATTTGTGACCTTGAGCAAGGTCCTTACCTTCTCCGAGGTCCTCACCTTACAAATGAGAAAATAAGAGTACTTAACTGATGTCTATTTCTGCGCAAATCCTAACAAATTACCACAAACTTAGTGGCTTTACACAACACGCATTTCTTATAGTTTCTGTGGGTTGGGGGTTTGAGCACGGCTGGATATATCATGTAGTGCAGATCATGGGAGTGAGATCGCATCACCTATGCCATATTCTATGGATTAGAAGCAAGTCACAGGTACAGCCCACACTCATGGGAGGGGGTCGCATGTGGCATGAACACCAGGAGGTGGGGATCACTGTAGAGTCTGCTCGCCATGGCCGACAATGGCAGCCTGAATCCACTTAGCGCCAGACACTGTTGGAAGTCCTTTGCATGGACTATCTCATTTAATCTTCAATAGCCCCATGATGTCCTGTCATTACCACCACTGTCCTGATGAAGAAATGGCATCAGAGAGGTTCAGTAACAATTATACAGTCAGTAACAGATAGAGTTTGCCTGTGAACCCCAGGCTCTTGACCACCGTGAGACCTGTCTCAGAGCGCTGCTTGTGCAGATAATCCACGTAAGACGTCCATACAGGTCCTGGTACAAGACCTAAAAAGTGTTACCCCCAAAGACTGACTTGGCCATGGCCTGTCCTCCCTAGGCAGCCTCTGCTTGCACCCTTCCTCCAGGTGGAGGCCACAGCCACAAATGCCTCGCATGCCCAGGATAACCAGACCCAACCCCAGAGCCCTGGAGAGCAAGACGGGGAGATGGAGGACTGACACGGTGTGCGTGTTTCCTTCACCAGAAACACTCCCAGCCCAAATCTATGGATCTCTTAGCCTCAGCTTAAAAGTCACTTGTTTCCTATGGCTGCTGTAACAAATCACCACAAACTTAGTGGTAATAAACACAGATTTATTTTTTCACAGCCCTGGGAGTTAGAAGTCCCAGGTGGGTCTCACTGGGCTAAAATCAAGGTGTTGGCAGGGCTGTGTTTCCTTCTAAAGGGCCTGGGGGGTGGAGAAACTGGTTTTTGTTTTTGTTTGTTTTGCTTTGCTTTGTTTTGTCTCGCCTGTCCCAGGTTCTAGAGGTCAGCTGTGTTCCTTGGCTCATGGCCCCTTCCTCCATCGTCAGAGCCAGCAATGGCCACTGGAGTCTTTCTCACATTGCATCCCTCTGATTGGACTCTTTTTCTGCCTCTTGATGATACTGGGCCCACCCAGATAATCCAGGATAATCTCCCTACTTTAGAGTCAGGCGATTAGCAACCATAATTCTATCTGCGACCTTGCTTTCCCATTTGCCATGTAACATAACATATTCAGAGTTTCAGGTATTAGGACATTGTTATGCACAGAATGTTTATGTGTCCCCTAGAGAGACCCTACCCTGCAGTGTGATGGTGTTAGGAGGTAGGACCTTTGGGAAGAAATTAGGATTAGAAGAGGTCATGAGGGTAGGGCCCTGATGAATGGGATTAGTGCCCTTATAAAAGAGACCCCAGAGAACTCCCTGGTCCCGTCCACCACGTGAAGAACACAGCGAGAAGATGGGCATCTGTGAGCTAGGAAGTGGGCTCTCACCAGACTCCAAATCTGGCACCTTGATCTTGGACTTGCAGGCTCCAGACCTGAGAAATAAATGTCTGTTGTTTAAGCCCCTCTGTCTAGATGTTTTGTTACAGAAGCCCAAACAGGCTAAGACAGACATGGTTATCTTTGGGGCCAGTCTCCTGCCCACCACACTTCCACGGGGGGTCTGGGTTGTGCTTGGAGCTCCTGCGGATCCCTTTACTTCTCCATCACCATCCTTAGCCCACTTCCAGGGGTCTCACACTCATACGCCCTGAGGTTCCAGGAGCTCATGTAAATGTATTCTCTGGGTGTAAGATAAAAAGGAGTGGCAGCACCGTGGCCGGAGAAAACTCATTTCGAATTAAAAAATGTTTAAAACCCACTGCTGGCCAAATAGCACCTTGGGTGGCATGTTCAGCCTGCAGACTGCCAGTGTGCTCCTTGGGGTCCTGTTCGACTATGATCTTGCCCCGATTAGAGCCGGGCTGCAGGGAGGCCAGCACCCCGGTGAGAGGCACAGACATGTCCCTGGGCAGCCGGCTCAGGAAAGGCTGTCCTTCCTCTGGGCTGAAGCAGCCTGTGTGGGGGCACAGGACAGCCCCACTTGAGCTCTCTTCTCAGGCCCCCCGGGCTGGGTACAGTCAATGTACTGTCCATGGTCCTGTCCCCAGCGCTTCTTCCAGCGCATGACCCACAGTACAGTTGTGGACTAGATATTTGTTGAATGCATAAACGAGTGAAATCCAGTGCCTGCCTTCTCACTCACTCTCTACCCTGTTCTGGGATATATGACCCGCTTCCAAAGAGCTCAGATTCTCTTGACAGGCACCAGCCCCGGCCACAGGCATAGTGCGTGTGTGTGGATGTGCACCCACATCAATCAGGGGCTTCAGTGACTTGGAACCCAAGGTCTTGGCACCTTTGTGGGAAATCGCCAAGGTCTGTGACCCACGGATCAGGGCCAGGGGCTGGCACACGGAGGGGGCCCCAGCTGCCCTTGCCGCCTCCCCCCCCGGCAGCTTCCTCCCCGCTCTTTCTCCCCACCCCCTCGCGTTCGAGATTCCCCGGAGGTCGGGCCTGGTGTAATTACAGGGTATCTGCTGCCTCCCTATAAATCGAATAGACTTTTTGGCCTTGTCAGATTAAAACTTACCTATCAACCCGCCGCAGGCCTCTAGATCTCCCTAAATCTGTACTTGGGAGAGAATTTATGGCCAGGAATTGCATTTTGCAAAATGATTAAAGTTGCCAAACAGCCATAAAAAGTTGCAGGAGGAGATATGGTTTTTTTGAAAGTCTGCTTAATTTATAAGGGGTGGAAGGTTTATTGTCATTTGGAGTCCACGGCGAGGCAGCCACAGAGCGTTCGGCAGCATCTGCGCACAGCTGCACTCGCTTTATGCCTTGTACATGTTTTTAAATTGCCCTGTTTGAATCTGGCCTTCTGCAGCGGCAGAAACGCCCTGGCGGCCAGGCTGGCAGGAGAGAGGCTGCCACCCCCACCCCATACCCCCCCCCCACCAAGGCTCAGGCCTCACTCATCCCGCTCTCCAACCACCCCCCCCCAATCCAGGCTCACCTTCCAGCAGCAGCGGTATGTCTAGCTGATCTCGCCCCACGCCAGCCACCCTGTCCCATCCCGCAGTCCTCTGCTGGCCCCCCTGAAATGGTAACAAATACTCAGAGGTGTAAAGGCTTTTAAGTTTATAGGCGATTTCATGTGTAGTATGTTAATACTTATCACCCCAGATTAAATGGTTAAATGAGATATAACATGTAAAGCTCTAAACCTAAGGCTGCTACCTAGTGAGCTAATAAATAGACTCATGGCTCCCATTTACTGACCACTTATGAGGTGCCAGGACCTCTGCTCTGAGCTTCACATGCATTAATTCATATATTCCTCCCTGCCATCCTAGGAGGTGGCTGTGAGTTATTTCTGTGCTTTAGAAAGCAGAAAGAGTTTAAGCCTTGGGTCATGCACTAAATGCTCAATGAATATTAGCTATTATTTTTAATACTATTAGGGCAGGAGCCTTACCTGATAGTTTTGCTTCCAGCTTGTACATAGTAGATGCTCAATAAATACCACTGAACATAAGCATGCATGAGCTCTACCATTGTCATCACCAGTCTAATGGCCCCAATAGCCCCCCATGAATACAAGGGTCAGGCTCTGGTCATCTTACATCTAACCCTAGTACTGAGCCCAGTGCCAGGCTCTTTACAGAGTTGAAAAATGATCGAAGAAGTCCAGTCCTTACAACAATCCCATGAGGAAGGTATTAGAAATCTTATCTTGCAGAGGAGGACTTGGAAGCAGAGAGGGAGTTTGACACCTACTCACATCATACTGATGGTGGCAGAGCCAGGGTTTTGGATTCCAAGTCCTGTGGATATTTTTGTTTTTGTTTTTGTTTTTTTTACCACAACCCATTAGGTATTTGGGATAGATTCGGAAATTTTTCTTCATTATTATCATATCTAATATTTATTAAATACCCATCATTCACTGGCTATAGAAATCATGCCAAGTGATCCTCCTGACATACTTGCAAAATATATTTCTCCCATTTTATAAATGTGGAAACTGAGGCACAAAGAGATTGAGTGGTGTGTACACACATGCATGCACGCTGCTTTGGGTAGCATGTAGGGACTTTTCAACCAAGATCTGAATGAGAAGAAGCCAAATGAAGGAAGATCCGGAGGAAGAACATCCCACATGCAGGGAGTAAGATGTGCAAAGGCCCAGAGGTAGGAAAGAACTATACCAACTCAAGGAACAGAAATGGGGCTGGAGCTCAGAGAGTGAGGGGCAGGGTGATAGGCAACCAGGGGGAGAGACAGACAGGGATCAGATCCTGCAGAAGCTTGTAGGCCATGGTCAGACTTCAGATTTTATCCTAAGCACAATGGGAAACCCTTGGAGGGCTGGATCGGGGGAGAAACAGCATCCAGTTTACGTTTGTAGACTTTCTTTCCCTTCTGTGCTGAGAGCAGAAAGTGGATTATCAAGACAGCCACAAATGCTAACCCACACCAAACTCTTCTCTGATTAGACTGCACAGTGTCAGACCTCAAGACCTTTGCACCTATAAATCTTTCTGCCAAGAATGCCTTTCCCTGTACTTCCTAGAGCACCCTGATTCACTCTTCGGGACTCAGCTCCCAGACACCCTCCCTGTGACTCGTTCTCGTTCCCCTGTAGGCTGTAAGTTCATGCTGTCACTGCTCTTCCCCAATTCCTGCCATGAGCACACACCGTGATGCCTGTTCTGGTGTCCCTTTCTCCACTGCACCAGGAATTCCTCAAGCACCAGGACTGTGGCTGTCTTAGCTCTGAGACCTGGGGTCCCACGCACAGCCCAGCCCGGGGTGGGTGCCCGACAAACGCTTTCTGGTGGATAAGAGCTTTTTGAGCACCCAAGTCATTGACAAAAGCACTAAATGAGCAAGCACCCTTTGTTTAAATAGATAAGATTAGAAGTGTGGTCGTATACTGTTTATCATAACGTTTACATTAAATCTATACTTACTAGGATTTTTGGCATCTGGAAGTTAAGTTTCTAAGTATTTACTAAAAGCACTAATAGTCTGTGCTAGTCAAATGTGAATAGCTCTCTCTCAAGGACTGTTGCCTTGTTACCTTGAGACTATGAATGTTGGTTAAAGAATACATTTGTTAAAATACTTCTTATAAATACTTGTGTTTGAAAGAACACATTTGTTCGAATACTTCCCGTAAATACTTGGTTGTAAACCTGTGTTTGTCGCTGAATCCTGCCTAGGTTCCCTGATTTTGGTTCTAATTAACCTACCGACATAGAGGGACTCTGCATTTTCTTACTAGGCTAGGAATGCATTTAAAAGCTGTCTTCCTTGTTTGAGATTTATATAAATAAAAGCTAAAGAATTTTGAAGCAATGCGGTGTCTCATTCTCTACCAACCATGAGCCAGGTGAGGGTAAGGACCCCGCAGCCTCATTTGCTGACGGAACCCTAGCACGGTCCCCACTTGCCACAGCACAGGCATCAAATGCTTGTTGGTGGGTGAAGGGGTGAGCCTTTGGCGCTTCCAGGCCAGAACTCCCTCCACTACACTCAGCTGCCCTTCCTGCCACCACGGGGAGATAGTGGCCTACACGGGCACCTTGCTCATCCCCAGCGTACCCTGGGCGCTGAGCTGCCTGTACACCAGCCGTCTCCGGGAAGCTCCCCCAGAGGGCAGCCCTGTGGGCATGGCACAGATTGGGCTGTGCGCACAAGACTTGGCAACCTCTGGGGGAACGCTGAATCGTGTGTCCCAAGATCTGCATACTCGATCATTGCAATGCTCAGCTTTGAGATTTGGGGAAACAACTTGAAAACTGAAATGTGTAGTCTTTACTTGACTATTGGTTGGAGATGACAATTCCCTGGACAAAGTTTGTAGGTTTTTTGAGCTCCAGTTTCCTTCGGTGTGAAATGGGGATCATAATATATGTAAGGCGCTCTCCAAAGCCCAGGGGCCCTATCTGACTGCCACCCTCATCCTGTCTTGGCCACTGAGACCTGAGTGTAGAGAAACAAGAAAAAGGACCTGTCCCACCTCTGGTTAAATCCCATGATTGCTTCGCTCAGACATCTCAGAGCCCAGCGTGATGGGAGGTTCCCAGCCAGACCAGACTCTGTAGTTCTTAACCCCGGTGCAGAGAGCTGGAGCGTGTACCTGGCTTGGGCACAGCGCTACCTGACCTGTTCCTCGCTTTACTCCTCCAGAATGAAGGCATCCTGGCAGGCGGCTCCACGTGACTGGGTGCCAAATGGGGACCCGTCCCTCTCTAATGATGATGTTGAACCTTACCTCCTACTGCCTCTCTTGTGACATTCATTCAGTCCACAAATAGTCCCAAGGTGCCTACGGTGGGCAAGCACTGTGCCAGCACTGGGAATACACAGGAAAGGACAGACAAGTCCCCACCCTCGTAGAGCCTGCGTCCCAGCGGGAGAAGGGTAGAAGTTTTGGGGTAGAGACACACAGGCAGCTGAGGTCTGTGAGGTTGTAGGAGTTCAGATCCTAAGGCCCATAGGTTTGGGATGCCCGCTCCTGAAAGTGAATGTCCACCTTCAAGTCTCCGGGAGAGTCAGTGAACCTAGCATCTGCGTAGTGTGTGGTCTCGGGCCAGGCGCATCCGGGTGCTCCGCAAGTTGGAGATACCCTGATTTGCAGGCAGAGAAGACATGAGAGAGATTTTTTGTGCTCAGGGCTGAAGGTGAGACCTAATAAGAGACCTAATTTTTTCTGGGGTGACGGGGAGCAATTTTAGGTTCACAACAAAATTAAGAAGAAGGCGGAGAGATTTCCTACACACCCCTATCTGCACACATGCACAGCCTCCCTCACTGTCAACATTCCCCAGGAGATGGTACATTTGTTACAATCCATGAACCTGCACCGACACCTCATTGTCACCGAAGGTCCATGGTGTACCGTAGGGTTCACTCTTGGTGGTGCATGTTTTATGGGTTCGGACAAACGTGTATATATCCATCATTCTAATATCATAGGGAACCTTTTTACTGCCCTGAGAATCTCTTATAGGTGAGCTACTTCTTTGGGTTCAGGGACAGCCTGCTGGGCAGTGTTAGAGGAGGACAGGAAATGGTGTGGCGTTCTTGAGGGAAAGCCTGCCTGGTGCCTCTGTCCTGGCGCCCAGGAGCGGAGGGTGCAGGGCCCCCACTGGGCTCTCCTTCGAGCAAGCCAAAGAAGGAGCACCCGGTCAGACCAGAGCGAGGGCACACAAGCCAGACGCAGCAAGAAGCAGCGACAACATTTATACCCCAAGTCCCACCACAGGGCGATAGCCTCCCTCCGTGTAGTCGGGCCACAGACTGTTCGGGAACCGACGAGACCCCAGCTCGAGACCCGCAACTGGCAAAGTGCAGCATGGCATTGTGGTCCATCATAAAAATCAATGGTTCTTTTGCTAAGTGGTCAATATTTATTTGGCTTTAGCATTGTTTAATTCAATGCATCAATTAAAGATAGTGTAATGTCTGCTCTGGTCTGCAGCCCCAGCTTCTGTGTGTCGTTACCTCATCTGCTTGAGATCACTCACGTCCTTACGTCTCTGCTCCTTTGTCCCCTTGCATAACTCAAGGACAGGAGTAATTGACGTGAAACTTTTAAAAATTAATTTCGCTGCATATGCCACTGAGGGGGAGTGCAAGTCCTTCCAGCCATTTATAACGTCACGGTGATTGGTCCTGACAAAACAATACCTTAAAAACTCACCAAAGTAAATTATGGCCCGAGCAAATGACTGCTCCGCGGCAGGGCCGGAGGCTTGGAGGGGAGCCAGGCAAAAACAAAGTAATGTGCTTTTGATATTAATAACAGAGATGATATTGATCTGCAAGCTAGTGTCACTTTTCCACTCTGGCGAGGAGATTGCTCCCGGCATTTAGTCCACTGAAAGCCACTTTCCATGCAGGCCATTTAATTTTGTGAGTCTTTAATTATGTGAAATGGAGTCTAGTTAAAGGGCCAGGTCCCAGTTTTGCCGGGCGGAGACGCGGGCTGTGATTCAGGAAGCTGTCAGAAATGAATATAACTCAATTCTTAGATCTGCAAATGCAGTTGTCTTTCCAAATGTTTATTTCATGCCTGCACTTCTCTGGCCCTGTGCCACCGTGCATCAGGACAGACACAGCCTCTGATTACAGGACCACATTTTTCAAAGGACCTGAAGTTAATGTGCCTGTTTTCTGCATAATAAAAGTCATAACTCACAGGGGCCGTCGATGCCTCTCTCCCGAAAGGGGGCCTGGACAGACTGCAGAAAGGCTGCGCCTCCCAGCCCCGGGCACCCGTGTGTCCTGCGCCTGGCCCCAGATTTTGGACATTCGATCTC
Source organism: Halichoerus grypus (assembly GCF_964656455.1). Classification (NCBI taxonomy): domain Eukaryota; kingdom Metazoa; phylum Chordata; class Mammalia; order Carnivora; family Phocidae; genus Halichoerus; species Halichoerus grypus. The sequence goes on along the minus strand of NC_135716.1, from coordinate 158,606,282 downwards.
GTGGTGGAGCTGCGACAGACCGCGCCGGCAGACCACAAGTCAGACCACAGGCCAGTCCGTGGGTCCGATTATGTATCAGATCGTGAATAGGATCACAAGAGAGACTGGGGGGAAACCCACATATCAGACCACAGAGAAGTCCATGACTCCTGATTGAGGATTCGGGAAACGTCATCGCTGCAGCACTATGCCTTGGGTTTATCTGAGTGCCCTTCCTCTGGTCGGATGGGGCCAAGTCTCTTTCTGCCTTTCTCTTACACACACGCAGACCTCCCCATATGTGTCCCTAGGCTCCTCCAAAGGCACCTTTCATCTCTGCATATACATGCATGCATGCGTAGCTGCACACACACGCACAGAGCTCCAGGATCTCTCTTGGACTCTGCTTTACAGTCGTTCCTCCTGTTGGCTGCTCTGTCCCTTTTCCAGTGAAATCTCTCCTGAACCTGACGGAGGGCTTCCTACTGAAATGCATTTTCAGCATTTCAAGTTCAGCCAGCCTGGGTAGCCTGGGGCTGTTCCGCCTGCCTCCTGGGTGTTACGTGATAGGTGTTCAGGTCGCCCTGCTGTCTCCCTGCCTTGCAGCATTCTCCTGTCTCAGGTCCCGCCATTGTATTACAAAGAGGAGCCAGGGTAGAACAGCGGTCTTCTGTCTAGAACTCAGTTCTGAGACAGTCCATCTTCCCTGGAACATAGTCAAGGATCAAAAGCTAAAATAATCAGAACCACAAAGACAAAATGCAACAGGATCAACACACTGTATCCACAGGAAGATGCCCCAGAACCTCGCTTCGAGTTCCTTTCTCTTACTTTACAAAGAGTTTTGATGGTGGCTGCTATTGTTTGTGCAGCCTGTAGAGGATTTAGAGGCAGAATGAACAGGTGTAGAGTGCCTTCTAGAAGCAAAAGCACTGGAAGCAGCAGGAAATCACAGCTGAAAGTGAGGGAAGAGAGAAAAACTCTAAAAGCAGACAAAAGAACTCAATGCAGTGAGGTTTTTCAAAGTTAATTTTATAGTATAATGTGGGGGAAAGAGGTGTGCACCCAAATATATTTAGGAAATGCTGGGTAAAGAAAGCCAGAGTGGTTTCTTGCCTGTAGGAGATTTCAGTGCCCTTAATATGCGAACATGCACTGTGCATCTCTAAAGGCAGCAGGGATAGAATTCAATTTTTCCCAAACTTATTTACCCATGAATACCCCTAGCCCTTATCCCAGAGGATTTTGAGAAGTTAATATTCAACTGAACACACTCTGGGAAATGCTTATATACCACGATTGATGTTTGTACTGGCGACTACAGTGGACACCATCTGTTTTTTGGTGTACTACAGCCTTTGGTTCTGCCTGCAGAAACAGCCATTTGGAGATCCACCCCCCCCCAATTTTTTTAAGCACATGTGGTTTATTTGGGGGTCTATTCCTCAACTCCAAAAGTGGGTACATAACCCATGCTAAGCCACTCATGACACTGCATCCCCCTGGCTGGTAGTGTTGGATTTCAGGATAGGCACCGGGTCAGATTAGAGCTATTGAGATGCTATGGGGCTTTGCAAGGAATTCTGGATAAGAGGCAACTGGACTAACAGGCAGGGGATGTGCAACTTGGAGCTGTGGCAGCCATTTTGTCACCACCTGGAGCCCAAGAAGAAGTCAACATGGAAGATATCAGGGCCCAGAGGTGGAGAGGAATAAAGTTAGTCTTTTGAAAAGATCACTCTCTGTGCTGTATGGAAATTGGAATTGGTAGACGGGTCCAGTGTGGAGACCAGTTGATAAGCAAGTATTGAAAAGAAGTGAGGGTTGCTTGAATTAGAGAGAAGGCAGTGGAGGTGGTGAGGGGTGTTTGGGAGGTGATATGCACTTGGAGAGTGATTGGTGGAGATGAAGAAGAGAGAAGGAGGAGGGGTGGCTGCCAGGTTTCTGGCTTGCAAAGCTGGATGGATGGTGGCGATGTTTGAAAGAGAACCAGGTTTGCTTTGGTGGAATGGGGTGAGTGGAGGATCTTGAGTTCATTTTGGTTATATATTGGATTTCAGGGTGGTTGAGAAATCTAAGTGGAACTGTGGAGTAAGAATTGGACTGGGAGGTTGGGGGAGAGCCTTGGATCAGAGATATAAACTGGGGAGACACCAGTTCATGGGGGTAATGAGTGACCCATGGCAATGTCACCCAAGCCTGTGTCTGGGACAGGACGAGGAAACTTCAAAGGAAATGGGAAAAGAATCCTCTGAGAGGTAGAAGAAAAAGAGTGTTTCAAGTAGGAAAGAATGCCAGCTTATTGAGAGGTCAAGGAAGGTGAAGACTAGAAGGTGCCCTTTGGATTTAGGGACAAAGAGATCATTAGTTTCTTTGGACAGAACTGTTGGGGTGGAGTAAAGGAGCAGAGAGTTCAGATTGGGGGTGGAGGAATGAGCAGGAGGTGAAGAAACAGCAAATACGAATAGTGAACGGTGGTAGGTTGTGCCTACGGGCAGGCTCTCTACTAAGCGCTTTATGTGTATTAACACATTTAATCCTCAACAACTCTTTGAAGCAGGTACATTTATTTCCATGTTATAGATGAGGAAACTGGGGTCAGAGCGGTGAGGTAATTTGCCTGAGGTCACACAACTGGCAAGGAATAGAGCTGGAATTCCAACCCAAGCAGTCAGGCTCCAGTGCCATATTCCTAACCATTAACTTATACCAAGGAATTACTTAAAGAACACTCTTTTGAGCAGTTTCTGTGAAGGAGAGGAGAGAGAGAGTCCTGTAACTAGAGGGGGATAGGTAGCCAATAGAGGGCTTATGTTAAGATGGGGAGATTTAAACTTTAAATGTTGTGGGGAACATCTTCATTTTTTTTTCAAGATTTTATTTATTTATTTGACAGAGAGAGAGAACAAGCAGGAGGAGCAACAGAGGGAGAGGGAGAAGCAGGCTCTCTGTCTGAGCAGGGAGCCCGATGCGGGGCTTGATCCTAGGACCCCGGGATCATGACCTGAGCTGAAGGCAGACGCTTAACTGACTGAGCCACCCAGGTGCCCCTGTGGGGAACATCTTCTTAAGAGAAATTATGGATACAGAAGAGAGAGAAGGAATAAGGCGGGCTTCTGAGAAGGTGGGAGAGAATGGGCTCCGGAACACAGGGAGAGCTAGGAGGAAGGACACCTCTAGCGCAGGTTTGGAGAGAATGGGGACTGGTGTAGGTAGGTTTGTTGGTGGAATTCCTTTGGGAGGGTCCTCATTTTCTCTGTAAAAGGGGAGGGGAGGTGGGAGGAGTAAAACATTTCAGAGGTTTGAGGAGACTGGGGAAAGTTTGAGATAGTCATGAATAGCAGAAGAGAAAGCTGAAAAGTCTCGGAAAACTGGTGATCAAACCTTCGTAGGTTTTTGTGCAGTGCAGATTGAGCAGTTGTTTGGGGTCATCTGAAATTGGCATTTTGATTGACAGGTAGAGAAAAAACAGTGGGGAAGAGAGTTTGGGGTATTGGGGAGAGTTAGTGAAATGATGGAATTGATGACATCCCTGCTGGATAACGGGGGAAGTGAAGAAAGAGAGGGCTGACAGATTGGGAGAAAGTTAAGGAGGTTGGTGGACCAGAGGTCTGGATGAAGCTAGAGAAGGACCATAATGAAAGCTGGCAAAGGAGAGAGGAGGATCTAGTCAGAGAACGGGATGCTTGAGTTAACGGTGCTGCTGGGGGGAACAGTTGGGGTAATGGCAAGGCTTATGGTAAGGCATGGGAATGAGTGGCTGGGGGAAGTAGGAGGAAATGATGTCAGAAATGAGAAGGTCAAGGACATGAGCAAGCCTGGGTGTTGTGTGGGTATTTCCTATGGGCGTTGAATTCACCCAAGATAGAGGCACAGCTTAGAGTGGAAAGACTTGAGCCAGGTATCAAAGTCTTTGGTGACAGTGGAGGCTAGTCACGATGTCAACAGCAATACAGCAGTCAAAATAAGGCAAAGGGAGAAGGTGGTAGAGCTGCATGACATGGCCCTCCAAGGGACACGTTTTTTATTTTTTATTTTATTTTATTAATTTTTTTATTGTTATGTTAATCCCCATACATTACATCATTAGTTTTAGATATAGTGTTCCATGATTCATTGTTTGTGCATAACACCCAGTGCTCCATGCAGAACGTGCCCTCCTCAATACCCATCACCAGGCTAACCCATCCTCCCAACCCCCTCCCCTCTAGAACCCTCAGTTTGTTTTTCAGAGTCCATCGTCTCTCATGGTTCTTCTCTCCCTCCGATTTCCCCCCCTTCATTCTTCCCCTCCTGCTACATTCTTCTTCTTCTTCTTTTCTTTCTTAACATATATTGCATTATTTGTTTCAGAGGTACAGATCTGAGATTCAACAGTCTTGCACAATTCACAGCGCTTACCGGAACACATACCCTCCCCAGTGTCCATCACCCAGTCACCCCATCCCTCCCACCCCACCCCCCACTCCAGCAACCCTCAGTTTGTTTCCTGAGATTAAGAATTCCTCATATCAGTGAGGTCATATGATACATGTCTTTCTCTGTTTGACTTATTTCGCTCAGCGTAATACCCTCCAGTTCCATCCACGTCGTTGCAAATGGCAAGATCTCATTCCTTTTGATGGCTGCATAATATTCCATTGTATATATATACCACATCTTCTTTATCCATTCATCTGTTGATGGACATCTTGGCTCTTTCCAAAGTTTGGCTATTGTGGACATTGCTGCTATAAACATCGGGGTGCACGTACCCTTTCGGGTCCCTACTTTTGTATCTTTGGGGTAAATACCCAGTAGTGCAATTGCTGGATCATATGGTAGCTCTATTTTCAACTTTTTGAGGAACCTCCATACTGTTTTCCAGAGTGGCTGCACCAGCTTGCATTCCCACCAACAGTGTAGGAGGGCTCCCCTTTCTCCGCATCCCCGCCAACATCTGTCATTTCCTGACTTGTTAATTTTAGCCATTCTGACTGGTGTGAGGTGGTATCTCATTGAGGTTTTGATTTGGATTTCAAGGGACACGTTTTTTAAATACGAGAAGAGGAGCAGTGGCCTCGAACAGCAATGCAGAGTAGGATGGACACACTAGCCCCCCTACTACCCTTAGGGTGTGAGAGTGCAAACAGCAACCTCTTGAGGGAACCACAAAGGAAGTGGTGTCCTCAAAAGACAGCCTGGTTTCCTTTCAGGCAGGAGGTGGAGGATGCCTAGAGAAGGTTCTCTGGACTGTCAGCACCAGGCTGGAGTCTGGAGGCTGAGTGGGGAAGCAGAGCAGGGGCAAGGAAGAGCAGCATTATGAGGTTGATGGGAGTCAGGAAGACTAATGGCCCAGGGGCTCATGCTCTGACCATGGCCACAGGTCCTGGGCATGGAAGGTTGTCCTCTTTGGTCTCTCTGAGGATGGTTGGCTCCAGGCTTGTCGCCAGGGGACTTGGGGCAAGGCTGTCACTCTAGCCTTTGTGTCCCTGAGGGGAGCTAAGTGAGGTGGTCCCTCTAGATGGGACATGAGGGCTGTACTTCACCAGTCCCCCTGTATCCATCTGGCCTGATTCCTTGTTCTCTGTGTGGTCCCATTAGTGTTTTGACTCCCTGAATGAGAGTTTCAACTGTGGAATCAAACAACCCTGAGCTGGAATTCCTGCTCAGTCCCTTAAAAGCCATGGGAATGAAGGCAAAATCACTTGCTCTGTGCCTCAGTCTTCTCATTAGTAAAATGAGACTAGAAAAGCACCTGCCTCCTAGATTGTTGTGAGGATTAAGGTAGATGGTGCAAATGAAGCGCTGAGTGCAGTAGCTGATTTATAGTAAGCGCTCAACAATCAGTAATGTACCTTCGCTGAGCACTGTCTATGGGCCAGGTGCTGTCCTAGGACTTTCCGTGTAATGATTTCCAGTAATTCTCTAGTCTGGGAGGTACATGCTATTACTTCATCATTCTCCTTTTACAGATGAGGAAACTGAGGCACACAGGTGAAGTGCTTTATTCAAGATGGAATCCACCGCTAGTGAAACTGAAGTCAATCCACGCAGTTGGAGTGCAGAGCCCTCACAAAGTCAATTTCTGTCTTTGGGGTCCACTCAAGATTCTTCTACCGTGCATCCCTGCAGCCTACACCCCCTCTCCCTTAGATAAGATCTTTGCATTACCTCCTTGACGTGTTCACAGACGTGTTCTCTGGAGTCCTGGATGACAGCTGGGGATGTCAGGTTTGGGGGTGACGAGTGGGTTCTTAGAGCCTTGGAGGCTGCAGTTGCTGGAGAGAATTCTCCAGCATCAGATGATTCCATGGACCAAACCTGTGTTGGGAGCCCTGATCCAAACTCTGGCTGACCTCCCTGACAGGCTTCCTGGAAGGGCAGTTCATTTCACAGTGGGTGTTGAGTGGGTGCTATGGGTGCATCTTCATTTTGGTGGTCTTGGAGCAGCAGCTCCTTGGCCACCCACCCTCACTGGACATGAGCCCCCTGAGGATGGAGCCCACATCAGTTGCATTCACCAGTGCATTGCAGGGTAGAATACATAGTAGGGACTCAATATCTGTTGAGTATTTGATTCTGTCCTCCAGACTGGAGAGGAGAGGGGCAGAGTAAGGAGTTAATAATATGCTAGTAAATACAGTGTTTACTATGTACCAGGAATTGTTCTAAGTGTTTTACAGAAATGCATTAATTGAATCGTCACAACAGCCCTGAGGTGGGTACCAGTATCATCCCCATTTTACAGATGAGGACACTGACGCACCATGGGGTAGGGTCACTTGCCTGAGGTGATACCACTATGAGGCCACAGAGCTGGGATTTGAACCTCAGTAGTCTGACTTCAGGTCAAGGCTCTGGACCATGACAGGCACTTACTCTCTATTTCTGGACCTTGTATCTAAAGACAGAAGCCCAAGTCCAGCAGCTTCAGCTGAAAGGGATTTGCTGGCTCAGTGACTGGGGGGTTCAGGGTGGGGCCTGGCGCAGGGATTCCAGAGGTCCCATGATGTCTGTAGGATTGCCATTCCCTCACCCTCTCAGCCTCTCTGTTCTGCTTCTATCTGTGAGACAGCTTGTGCCCACTCTCAGGCCATGGGGGTCAGGTCTCGGGAAGGGGTGCCCTGCCGGACCCATGTGCTATGGACAAGGGCCGGCTCAGCATAGGAAGGGGGTGCCCTGGCTAGAAGAGGTTCAGGGGGGTGAGCCAGCACATATGGCAGATGTCCCCACAAGCTTCTTTCCTATGCCAGGGGCTTTACACCTTTTAATTTATGAACCCTCAGACAGCCTATAAGCAAGGGCTTATTATGCCCATTTACAAACAAGGAAATTGAGGCACAGACTAACTTCTTTAAGTTCCCACATCTTGAGGTAGAACCTGCTGAGCTTCAACTCAGGTCTACTAATTCTGAAACTCCATGTTGCCTGGAGCTTCTCAGATGCCCTGGGGGAACATATCGACCGTGACCTGCTGGGACCCCCCAAGTCCTCTGGGCAGGTCCGTGGTCAGAGGATGGAGGCTAATGGGCCTCTGGTGGGAGAAAAGGCTGGGTCTCCTCAGGGTTAGAGGAGATCACTGGTTAGATGATGCTCAGGGCCCTGGAGCTGGAGATGGTGGGTTCCCTGCCCTTCCCTGCCCCTGCTTGGCCCCCAGGACCGTGCGTCTGGGGAGTGGGCACCTCCCCTGGGCCCCTGGCAGGGAGCGAGCAGTGCCTGAGGCAGGAGGCAGGCAGGCATGGTGCGGTCCCTGCCCATCTGGGGAGTGCTCAGTGGCTGGCTGGAACTGAGCAATGGACGGCGTTTGGACTCGGCAGCGCGAGCCCAGCTCGGAGGCTGCGAGGCAGAGCCGTGAACGCCAACAGTCTGGAGGCAGGCTCCGGAGGGAGACAGGCTCGGGCCCATTTGCTGAGCTCGGTTCCCACGACAGCTCAGCAGACAGATGGACCTGGGGATCCTCGCCGCCTGGGCAGGAGGGTGTACACACGAACAGGAATGCAGGCGCCCTAGTGGGGAGGGACGGGCTGGAGGCCTCTGGAGGTGGCCAGCGTGCTGAGTCAGGGGGCAGGTGCTGAGGCCTGGGCCGGATTGTTAGATAAACCAGATGGGTATGCGGGCCTCTATGGTGAGACTGACCCCTGGACCTTGGCCCTGTACTGCCATGACACTGACCCCGGGCTTTTCCTTGACTCCAGCCTCAGACTGAATCCTGAACCAGAACCCAGACTAAGCCCTGATCCTAGCCCCCTCCCCCCGCCCCCCGAGCTCTGATCATTCCGACTGCCCTCACTTGCTTACGTCCTGCTTAGAAAGGAGCCCAGAGCCAACTGCCCAGATACTCCCTGGGAAGGATGGGGTCCAGCCGGGACTGATAACCTCTGGAGGGCACAGGAGAGCAAGAACAGCAAGGAGCAAGAGTGCTGGGGAGTGTAGGGGTGGCTGAGTAGGGGAGAGGTGAGTAGCTGGATGGAGACAGAGGGCAGCCCCCACCCCCTGCCCGCCCCAGGACTGGCCCCAAACCCAGACCTGAGGATGGAGTCTAAGTGCATGGCCTTACAGGGTCTGGGGAGGCAGGAGGCACAGGTGGCCTTGGGGAAGAAGCAGGAAAGGCAGGGTTTCCTGAGTCAGAGCTGGGGAGGGGTCAGTGCTGGTGCACTTTCGACCAGAGAGTTAGAACTGGGCTTGGGGAGGAACTGTCCCCCCAGGACCAGCGTGACCTTGGACTCAGAAATTAGCTGTGCCCCAGAAAGAGAGGCAGGCAGAGGCCCAGTGAGCAAGAAAAGGCTGTTCATTTTGGAATGAGCCAGGAATGACTTTGGTTAGGGGCTTGGTAGTGATGATCAAAGTTGTCTAATATTGGGGGACACTCCCTCTTCCTGGTATGCTAAGTGTTCTCTCACCTAGTCCTGGTCACGGTTTAGTGAGGTGTTGGGGCAGATGCTCTAGGTGCCCCGCCCTAATCGCCCCTCAGCCTGGACTCTGCCTGAGAGGTCCCTCTGGCTGCAGGAATGTGTTGCCTCAGACCTGTGTGTGTAGGGGGGCAGTGGGGGACCGGAGGGGGCTGTTAGGACCCCCAGGAGCAGTAATAAGGGACTGGTGTTTGTGGATAAAAACCCAGCTTCCTCTCCTTCAAGGAGGCAACTACGAAGTGAGTTCTGTACTATGTCCTGGATCAGGGGCTGGCAAACCTTTTCTGCAAAGGACCAGGGAGTAAATATTTTAGGTTTTGAGGGACACATGGTCTTTATGGCAACTATTCAATTCCGTTGTGACAACAAAGCGGCCATAGACAACACCTAAATGAATGGACCTGGCTGTATGGCTTCCACTACGAGTCTATTTACAAAAAGGTGGGCTTGGCTCGTGGGCTGTAGTGTGCTGACCCACCAGGTGTCTCCAGCAGGACAGAGCCCTGGTGGCCCACAGGGGTCACCTGCTCACTGACTGATCTTTGGTGGCGGCCTCCCCTTCTCTGGACTCCCTTCTCGAGATTCTGGATCTCTTCCCAAATACATGACTTGCTCTTGAGTTCCTGTCTCAGGATCTGCTTCTGGGGGCCTCAAACTCAGACAGTTTCCCCATCTGACCAATGAGGACACTGAGGCACTTGGAGGCTAAGCAGCGTGTGCAGAGCCCCACAGGAAGAGGCAGAGTTACCTTCTTGAATGTCTGTGGTCTTTCCCAGAGCCACCAGACTGCTGTCACCCCCGCGAAGGATGTATCCACCTGTATAGGTAAAACAGCCCCCAGACAGGTCCCCGGAGGCAGCAGAACACTTGGTTTATTCATTCATTATCAGGGGTCTCAGGCACAAAGGATGAAGATATCCTGGTGGAGGACAGCCACCAGGACCAGCAGTCTGGACAGAGAGTGACAGCTAAATCCAGGGCAGAATGGGGTCAATGTCCCCAGGGGGTAATCCTGTCCCACCCTTTGCTTGGATCTTCTCTGGGAGACCAGTGGGACATGAACGATCACTACCACTTTTCAAATGGGTAAACTCAGAGAAGGGGAGGGACTTGTTCCAGGCCACGCAGCTCATGCCTCTTCCCAGGGCTCTGTGAGCAGCTTGGGGATGCAGAAGAGGGGGAGCACGCTTGTGTTTGGGGGGACCATGGACAACTCCATGGCTCTCGTGGACTCTCCAGCTCAGTCTCTGAACTGCTTCTATATGTCCTACCTTGTTGGATTGTAGCATCTTGAACAAAAGGGATCAGCTGATCTAATTCCCATTTTACTGATGGAAAAATTAAGTAAGACCAGAGAGGACAAAGCACTTCCCAGAAGTCAGGCCAGACGGGAGCAGGAACCTCAGATCCTCAGGAAAGCAATGTGGGTCGCCGAGCTCCTCCCAAAGCCAGGTGGCATCTTTGACACCCTGATTCTCAGAGGCCAGCCCTGGAGTGGACAACGGGCTCTGAGCCAGCCTGTCCCTCTCCCCTCTGCCAAAGCTCCGCTCTCTGGGCTCTGGCGTGGTCTGAAAACTCCTCCTCCAGTCTGCTCTCGGCAGAGCACAGATTATCACTCTTGTGCTAATTATTTTTATGATTAAAAGATGATAAATTATTAAACAAAGTCTGAAAAATGTGCCAAGATCTGCTCTGAGGCTGGGCCTGAGAAGTTGGCCCCTTGGCGTCCACGGTAATTAACAAGTGAGGCTCTCCGTGGATAGAAGCTGTAGCTGACACATCTGGCAGCCAGGCAAGGGGCTGGCAGAGGGCAGATGCTGGGAAGGCGGGGAGGCAGGGGACGCCCTGGGAGCACCCAGGCCCCCCCACCCTCCCGCTCCTAGCCTAGGACTCAGCAGAGGGCCCTGTGGTACCAGCCCGACATCTGGTCCCTGGAAGAAGCCTAGGACTTTAAGCTGAGAAGCCACAGTTAACCCCTCAACCCAATTCCATTCTCCAAACTTGGTGGGGGGATCCCAAGCGTCTAAAGGAAGGCAGGAGACCAGGATCCAAATCCCTGCCAGCCATTTCTTCTGTGGGTAGTTTTGGGTAGGTCACTGAATAAGACTCTAAGCCTCAGTCTTCACATCTGTAAAATGGGTAGAAATGACCTCTACTTTGCAGCACAAGGATGTTAAGAGTATTAAATAAAATAATGTCTATAAAGGCATGCAGATCTTAGTCGATGGTCAATAAATGTTAGTTGCAAGCCAAAGCTTGGGGTTTTTGCTGCTGTGTAATCACTAGCCATGAAGTCTTGTTCAGCTTAAACTTTCCCATCCTCAGTTTCTTTATGTGGAAAATGGGGGATGAAAATTCCTAAATCTCAGGATCAAGGGAGAAACTATATGTGTGTTTAACACAGAGTAAGTGCTCAGTTAATGGTAGCTACTTTATTATAATTGCTTATGACAACTCCAATGCACTGACACTTCAACACATGAAATTTCCTCCTATCCCACAGGCTGCTTCTCATCTGCCTCCTTTGTTGGCTCTCCTTCCTTACTCACCTCTACTCACTGCAGCGCCCTGGGGTCAGGCCTTGGTGTCTCTTTTTTTCCCCACCCCTGTGGTCTTGTCCATCTGCATGCCGATGACCCTCACATTTGTTAAGTCTAGCCTGGACCTCTCACATAAAATCCAGACTCCTCTATCCAGTTGTCCATTCAAACTCTCCCCTTGGATGTCTAATAGATGTTTGAAATCTAATGTGTCTGATGACACATCCCAAACGGAATTCTTGACCTTCCCTCCACAAACCCACCCCTCCCACAGTCTTCCCACCTCAGTTAATGGCAACTCCATCCTTTCAGTCAATGATGATACTTTGGAGTCATCTTGATTCTGCGCTTTCCTTCACATCAGATGCCTAAACCATCAGGAAATCTGGTCAGCTCCACCTTCCGCCTCTGTGAGAAGCCAATGACCAACTCTCTTCACCTCCGCTACTCCCACCCTAGGGCAAGGTGCCATCTTGTCTTGCCTGAATGTTTCCAACATGGTCCTAATAGGTGTCCATGCTGAGGAACTTGTCCCCCTGTGCTCTATGCCCCACACGGCAGCCAGGGGGATTCCCTTCAGACAAAGTCTAAGAGGCACAACTATTTTCCATACTACTAAGAAACACTGTCCAATTAATGTACACCACGGCATTTATTTTAAGACCCATGTGAGAACACGTGTATCTTCAAATCACTGCTCTAGACCCACAGGACAGTATTGAGCCCTTACTGTGGGCTGGGTGCTTTACCAGCCACTTCAGATATGTTGTCTCATTGACTTCTTACAGCGACCAATGAGTACCTTTGAGATGAGTCCATTATTTCCCCATTTTACAGAGGTGACACGCGGAGCGCGGAAAGATTAAGTAGCTCTCTATCCAGCCAGCAGATAGCCCAGGTTGAAGCCCCAGCCAGTGCTGAAGTGTTGTCTTCCAACAGGAAATGGAGTGTGAAGCCATGTGAAAAACAGGAAGTCAGCCTTGTAAAAGGGGAAGCAACGGACCTACTTGTTCAGTGGGGAGACTCCCACTGCTGTATTCCCATATTCCGAGCATGTCCCCCCAACATTCCTGCCGTGCTCTGCTCTTCCTGACCCCCGGCGGGTCTCCCACGGTGAGGCAGGCCTACCCTTCTACCTCGGTCCTTGGAAAGCCGAATCTTGCTTGAGGCCATAGACTTCTTGTGACCGAATGAACATCTCGGGACATTTCTGGCTTTTCCAAAAGGGGCCTGACTCGTCATCTCCTCCTGTCGGGGGTCCCCCAGTTGCCCTCACAGCCTTTAATTCCAAAGCTCTGGAAATGGCTGAAACCAATGGGTTAACTTCTTTCCCTATTAAATATTTACATAAACACGCTCAGGAAGGTGTGTGTAAGTTATCAATAATGCAAGGCCAGCCTAGGCTCGGTGAGAGCTAAGAGACCCAAATTGTATCATCATAATCCATTATTCACATATAATGCGTCTATTCTCCTCCATTAGCGCAGGCAGGAAATGCCCCTGAGTGCCGGGCAGGGCTTTGGAAAGCGCAATAAATGGCGGATAGACACATGGCAGGAGGGCGGCAGCTGTAGTTAAACAAGTGTAAATTAGCGCCCAGCCGTCTCCCTGCCCGCATCCAGAGCAGCGGGCACACGCCTGGCAGGGAGGGGGTTACAGGATGTGGGGAACTCGCCGTCAATCCACACACCCGCATGGCCTCCCTCACTTGGAGGAGGAGCCTCTCGTCGGCCACGTGGGAGACCACACCTTGCAGAGCCCGGCTTCTGCCCTCCAAGGACTGGGCTGCAATCTCGGCTGTGCCACGGAATGGCCACCTTTGGTGAGTGGGTGTATCTAACTGGCTGAACAGTTTAATGATCTGACATCCTGACACCTTCACACAAACTTTCCTTCTGGTCCTTCCTTCAGTCTAGTGCATCAGCTCTCAAACTTGAGCATGTTTGTGTAACAATTACTGTACTGGACTATAGGAAACGAAAGGTATGTGGACAATTTAAGAGATCTCAAGGGCAATTTGAACTCTGCAACCTTTGCCTATGCACCAGTTTTAGAACCTAATGCTCATAGAAGATGTAAGTTCACTATACTAGCTATATGGCTTTGGGCGAGTTACTAACCCCCTCTGAGCCTCAGTCTCCTTATCTGTACATGCAGATATTAGTATCTCCCCTACAGAGTACATGAGAGGCATTAGGTGAGCTTGAATTCTATTTCCGGCACTTTCTAGCCATGACACCTTGGGCAAGTCACTCACGTCCTTCTGTGCCTCAGTTTCCTGGTCTGTTAAGTGGAGGCTATTAATAGGATCTGCTTTTTAATCGGACCAGACCCTGTTTGCATTCTGGTGTGAAGGAGAGCTGTGCGGTGGGTCTGAAGCGCCCTAACTGTGGGTGCAGCACCTGGAGCTGTTGCTCGGGTCTGCGCCCTGGCCCGTGTGGAAGTCCCTATCCCATGGGAAAATTCCAAAGGAGTCTGCCTGTGGGTCAGCAGTCAGCAGGTGGTCAGAGGAAAAACTTCAAAGAGGACACAGATGGCTAAACTTGATGAAAGTGGTTCTAACAGAACCTTACCTACCAAAATCTCCAAATGTTCCGTAGCCCTAGGTACTTTATCCATGTCAGAAAGTTGCACCGAACCTATAAACATTTATTTATTCATTGGTTCAGCCAATCGGGGTTGAATGATCATATGGGCTCTGCACTTGTAGGCAGGGGAGGGAACAAGTCAGACAGTTCCCATCCTTAGGGAGCATACAGTTTAGTGGCCGTAAGGCTAAAAACAATAGCAATAATAGTAACAGTAATGACTTCCGTGCTGGTCCGGACTATGTGCTTTACAAACAGTACCTTATTTAATCCTCACAACTTTTCCATGAGGTTAATATCCTAATTTTATGGTCAAGGCACCTAAGGCTCAGAGAAGTTATGTGACTTTCCCTAGGTCACACAGCTAGTAAGTGGCAGTGGAGAAACTTGAATCTAGGTCCATCTGTTTCCATCACTCCATTATGACTTTCTTTCTCAAAATTAGCTGCTGAGAAAGGAGAGACCCCTGGGCTACCTGGGACCTTCTAGAGGAAGGAAGGGACTGATGAGGATAGGAGAGAGTGACTGATCCTGAGGTCCCTTGCTCAGTGCCACAGAGTGGAGAAATTTTGTCCTGACACGGATGGTGGGAGTCCTGGACACGGTGAGCAGTAATAAGTCCCAGCTCAGCATGTGGGAGGAAGGGCCGGCCCAGGGCTTGCTTGGGCAATGGCCCAAGCCAGTAGTGTGACATCTTTACTGTCTGATTAATAGAGCCTTGGGGACAGGAGGCATCTGAGGCAGCTCTGAGGTTATGGGTCTGGGGACCAGGAGAAATAAATAGTCTTCAAAGGGCCGGGCGTAGTAGGGGGGGAGGATGTGGGGCTGAGGCAAAATGTCTGTCCCCCCATCCTCTGAGGGCTCTGTGAGGACACTAGGGAGGATTACGTGTCCCTGGAGACTGGCAGGGACAATATTGATGGTCTGGGGATGGGTTAGATACAGGACTCTCCCTCGGCCTGCAGCCTGGGGAAACAACTCTAAGTCTCTTAGCTGCATGGACAGAGGCAGTATCTCACTGGGGAGAGCCTGGGGCCTGAGGCTCAGGCTGTCTCTCTGGCTTCTGCGAGTGGCAAGGAGTCAGGAGCAGGGAGCAGGACTCCAGGCTCTCAGCTCTGCAGCGAGCTCACTGTGCCACATAGAGCTCTGTCAGAGAAGCAGACCCACCATGAGCGATCTGAGGGCTCTCTGCTGGGGATGAGGCCTGTCTGATCATGGGAGCTGGCAGGCAGTGACGTCAGTCTGTGCCCATGTGTCTGCTCCGGGCCTGGGGTCAGGAGGGCTGGCAAGTCGGGAAGAGAAGCTGCACATGAAGAGGAGGTGAGCAAGGACAAAGTCAAACCTGGAAGGGTGACTTGGGACCCACAAAGAGGACACGCTGAGACCTAGATCTGTCTCTTACTGGGACTTGGTTGGTATCCCCCTGCCTCCAAGCCTCCAGTTGATGCCATGGGTGATCTGCGGAAGAATGGCCCACTTCACCATGATGCTACACACCACCAAGCCTAGAGTTTGGGGAAACCAAGGGAGGAAATGCCATGGGGTCTGCAGTTGACACCTGTCTGGCTGCCGGCTCAGACCAACAAGGTGAGCCAGCAGGTGGACAGCAAATGCATGAGCTACGGCACTGCCTAATCCCACGTGGACCCGAGTGCCAACGTGGCTGCTACCCCACTTCTACCTTCCAGATCTCATGCCAGTTTCCCTTGCGACCACTCCTAACCCAGAACCATGTGGGGAAGGGAATTCTGGGAAGTGTAGTTCCAGCTTTGCTACGTTGCCACAGTACAAAGCCCTTACTTGCCCTCTGACTTTGACCATGTGCTTGCCTCTCTCTGAGTTTTAGGTTCTTCATCTGTTGGAGGATGGACTCTTTAATGCTTCTTCTTTTAACACACACACACACACACACACACACACACACACACACACGTACGCACATACACACAAACAAAAAGCAAACTAGAAAAGAGGCAAAGAGGCACAGAATTCCTCCTCTCTCCTTGTGTGCACATGGACATGAGGTCCCCTTGAAATCCCAATCTGCAGATCCTGGGACTCTGAGGCCCCAGATGGGAGGACCTGCACAGATCAGCCTCTCCGCCTTGACAGTAGAGATGAGTATAAATGTGGCCAGGCTTATAGTCAGAAGACCTGAGCCCTTGCTTCCCTAGGAACCAGAGCAAGGTGTCAGGGCTCTCTTTGCCTTAGTTTCTCCACTTGTACAACGGGGACAATTCTTTTTTACCTTTCCGGTGACCATCACATTGTCAGAGGCTAGGGAAGGCCTCAGAGTGTCTGCTGGACTTCTTAGGTGATGACTCAGTGCTGTCTCTGTGGGAAGACCAAGAGATGGTGAAGTCTGGGTCTCCTCCTCCTGGGAGCCCTCCAGCCTGTGGAGAGACGGGGGGTTTGTGCTATTGAAGCAGCTGACCCAAAAGTTGTAGGGCTCTGGGGAAGGAGAAGACACATCCCACCTGTGAAAACTCCCTAGTGGAGGAAGAGAGTGAATCAGGCCTTGAGGAACGGATATGGCTGTGATGAGTCAGGTGGAGGGGAAGAGTCCAGGGTGCAGCATGTGTGGGGCTGGGGAAGAAGTGTGGTGCAGGGAAACAGAGAGTTGTAGGGAAGGAGGATGGGGGAACAGTGGACAAGGAGTGAGGAGCCGTGTGCAGAGCCTCGAATACATGCTGAAAATGTTCACATGGTGTTCGCTGAAGCAGCAAGGAGTAACTCAAGTGACGCACGGGTCCCCAGCCTTCTGGGGTCATCCCTTCACATCTAAAAAAGGTAACTCAAATCCCTTCCCATGGGGAAGGCTCTGAAGTGGTCCCGTGGATTCCCCAGGGGGTGCTTAACATCCTTGCTTTCAGTCTATTGCAGCTGGTTTCCTAACCCACCCTGCAGTACCCTCCTCATGGGATGGCTTCAAAGCAAGAGGGACTCTGCCCGCTTGCTTCTGCTCCTGAGAGTTCCACTGGCCCAGGCTGTTGGGGGGAGCAGACTTTTTTCATCGGTTTACAGGCTAATTGTGGGGCGCTTAGGGGTACCCTGGATCCAGCTCACGCCAACGTAGGAATATTTACACAAGGAAATCAGAAAACAAATCGTTTGTTAAACCTCAGCCAGCGTACCACTGACGAGAGCACAGTACAAACCGCACTCCGTAAGTGATAGGACCCTGAGTCCGCTGCCATATCTCTGGCATTCCTCTCCCCCATGAACTCCCCATGCCTTCCCATCGCTCCCAGATGCTTTGGGCAACTCCAAGTTCCAGGCACAATTCAACTCTGTCTTGGCTCTGCTAGCTCTTTCCAGACCGTGCCCCAGGGTGGGGTGCCTTTTTCCTTCACCAAGTTCCTTTCCTTTCTCTGTGTGAAGACAGTTGCAGATTGATAGCTTTAAACAGATTTTTTTTCCTGCTGTGTGAGTTGGCTAAGTTGGATCCAAAAGGTGGTTGTGTAGATATGAAAAGGGGTCACTGAGACGCCTGGAACAATATGGAGAACGTTCTAGGTCACATGCTAACATCCTGCACTCTAGCTTCTGCGAGTCGATTCTGCAGACACATTTGCACAGATGTATGAATATGTATGTATGATAGCCCTGCAGCACTACTCGCAATAAATATTGGAAATATCCTAATTGCAATGGAGGGATGAGTACAATAAGCGATGGGATGTATAGAGTTGTGAAAAAGATAGAAGCGGGTCTCTGTATGTACTGATGTGGAAATATGTACACAACACTGTTAAGTGCAAGAGTTGCAACACAGGATATATATATAGTAAAGAAGTTTTAAAGTACCCGTATATGTGGATGCGTGTGCGTTTGTAGATACAGAAAGATATCTAGAAGGACATGCCGTAAATGGTTAATAGTGTCAATCTTAGAGGATGATGGGGGTCTGTGTGTGGGGGAAAATGTTCTGTTTTACATCATGTATTCCTGAATCGTTCTAATTTCTTACCATGAGCATGCATTGCTTATATGATTTGTAAAAACCCAATAATTTGTACAAAGAGAAAATGTTTACAGCACAACGCCAAATCCAACTGGTAGAATATCAAGCTTTTACGTGCAGTGGCCATGACTCCACAGAAACCTGCAGCTGGGGGGGACGGGAACCGAATGAGAAGGAACATCCCAGAAGAAGTGATTGGTGGTTAAGGGCGGGGTCCAGGGAGAGGTCTTCCTCCTCTTCCAGAGGGCTGGGCAGGGCTGAGGTCTGGGACCTCTCAAATTCTGCCCAGTACCTGCCCTCATCCCACCCCCAGCCCATGTTCCTATCACTTGCAGGTGGCAGGGGGTATCAACTATTCAACTATTTTCAAATAGTTGAGCTTGGGTCTGGATTGAATAAATCACATTGATGCCAATTTCCAGGGAAGTCCTTTCATATTTTATGATTCGCCCCCACCCTTCCCCCCTTCCTTCGTTGTGCTCCTGTTAATGAACCTGGAGACTGTGAATGCTGTTCGGCCGTCCCCATCGCTAAGCCCCAAATGGAAATGCTGCAGCGAAAGCATCGTGGCTCCGGGTTTTTTCCTTTCCCTCCTCACAGTCCTGGGGAAATTGATATGCAGGCAGGATTATGCTTTGTTTAAATCTCAGCCCCAGCTTCTGAAAGAATACATTATCCAAATTGGGGCATGTGGTTGAAATTCTGCAAAACTCTACTGTGACACACGTGGCTTGCCAATGAGTGTCCGGCCGGGTCTCAGGCAGCTGAAACGCCCAGAATCAGAGCGTATAACGGTGGAAAACCATCCGCTAGGGAATATTCCTGGAGTCAATAATTTATCCTGCTGCTGGTGGAAAGTGGGCGTCCAATGTACCTCTGCCAACCCCTGGGGCCACCCTCTCGCTGTCCAGCTCCCATCCCGGGGACAGCCACCCTTCCTTCTCTCCGGCTCCTTTAGAATTAAGATTTGTTCGATGAACCGATTGAACAGGAACACGGAGACCAGAGGGTTTGTTTTTTTTTTCCCCTCTTTTCTCTTTTTATTTTGTAAACAGGTTTTAAAGGAACCCCATCGGATTTGGAATTTGGTACCATGGGGCCACCATGGAAAGAACTGGATTAACCAGGTCCTGCCGGCGTCTACACTGGTCTTGAATCTTGTCCGTGACTCCGGCACAGAGGGAACAACTCATCAGTGATAATTTGGGAGCCACTGTAGTCCCACTTGCTCTTTAAATGTTAGACTTTTAATGATTTAGGAACCAAAAGAATAACTAAGGAGCCCAGCAGTCATTATCTCAAATAATGAGACTTTTTAATGCAAAATCAATGTTTGTTATAATGAAAATAGATTCCTCAGCTCCTGCAGGGCCAAATGTACAAATCTTTTCTGCTGTTAAATAAAATGTGATGGCTCATTTTCAGGAGGATGGTGAGCGTTTTTATTCAAGAGTAAAAATAAAATGTCAGAACTTATTTACTTTTATTAAGTGCTCATTCTCAATCAGATACTCTAATCAATATCTAATTGGAGGTGAGGAAACGGAAAATAATTTTTATGCCAACTTGGGGAAGGGAAGGAAAGCAGAAGGAAAAAAGGTGAGAGAGGGCTGGCGAGAACATTTTTAGTCATCATAATCGCAAATACTAACTGAGCAGACGCATAGCGTCCGACGGCGCTAAATGCTTGACCAGCGTTGTGTTGTCTACCTGCTTGTTAATCCTGTGAGATGGGCACTCTGTGGCCCCCATTTACAGATGACAACACAAAGGCTTAGGGAAGAGAATCACCCACAGGCTCGTGTTTATTGTGTGGTGGAGCCAGGATTGAAAGCCAGGTCTGTCTGACCCCAGCCCTAGCCCTTAATCACGCTATTTATCTGTCCTCTCTACCTTTCTTAGAAAATTTCTTTTATTTCATTTTTTTTTAAGTGAGTCATTCTTTTTTTTTAAAAGATTTTATTTATTTATTTGAGAGAGAGAGAATGAGAGACAGAGAGCATGAGAGGGGTTAGGGTCAGAGGGAGAAGCAGACCCCCCGCCGAGCAGGGAGCCCGATGCGGGACCCGATCCAGGGACTCCAGGATCATGACCTGAGCCGAAGGCAGTCGCTTAACCAACTCAGCCACCCAGGCGCCCTAAGTGAGTCATTCTTGAGAGGTTAGTTTTACCAATAGACGTTTTACTCCTACGACCACTGAAACTGTAAACGTGAAATAGTTTGTAGGGTAAAAGTTTCCCGCAAATATATTGCATACCTCTCAGTCTTGGGAAACAGAGTGCATCGAAAGTGATTTCACTTTTTTTTAGTGACTCAGAACTGGTTTCCAGACTCAACTCAGATGTGAGGAATCTCTAGTCTAATAGGAAAGACAAAACACGCGAAGAAGTGAGTTGAAATCCTGGCTCTACTGTGTGGTACTGGGTACTTTGGGCAAGCCTTCCACTCGTCCTGTCAGAGGCTGGACCTTGTAATGTTTTAGGATTTTAAGTTACAGGGAGATAGACTGCATCCGCTTAAGGAAGAACCTTCTAAGCATTCGAGTTACCTGAAAAAGTTCTGGGCTGCCTCAGAAGGAAGAGAACACCCCATTCAGAGGATAAGGAATTAGACGAGCTATCTTCTGGGTGAGTCAGCAAACTTTTTCTATGAGGGATCCGGAGGGAATTACTTTAGGCTTTGCAGTCTGTATCATCTCTGTCCCAGCGACTGACCTGTACTGTTGTGAAGCAAAAGCAGCCAGGGACAGCAGGTAAAGGAATGAGTGTGGCTGTGTTCCAATAAAACTTTATTTACCAAAACAGGTGGAGGGCCAGGGCAGGTCACGATTTGCCAACCCCTGTTTTAGGCTCTCCTAATTAGAAACTGTATGACTCTCTTCGTATTCCTTTTGTCACTGCTGGGCTGATCACAGGCACGAGGGCTGACCACAGTCAATAATAATGAGTTCAGGGGCGCCTGGGTGGCTCAGTCGTTAAGCGTCTGCCTTCGGCTCCTGGGATCGAGCCCCGAATCGGGCTCCCTGCTCGGCGGGAAGCCTGCTTCTCTCTCTCCCACTCCCCCTGCTCGTGTTCCTTCTCTCGCTGTGTCTCTGTCAAATAAATAAAATCTTAAAAAAAAATAATAATGAATTCACTCTTACCTAATTCTTACTATGTGCTGGGCACCTTTCCAAGCTCTTTATAGATATTAATTCCTTCACTGCTCACAACAATCTTTTAGTGTGGGTACCGATATTATTATTATTATTCCCATTTTACACATGAGGCTACTGAGGCACAGGGAGGTTAAGTAGCTCATCCAGGTTCGTGCAGCTGCTAAGACGTGGAGCTGGCTCTAAACACAGGCAATGCAGCTTCCGGGTGTGTACTCCCAACCACTGGACCACCTGATTTATACTACATCACCTGGGGTAAGTTACTAGTCCTCAGAAAACGTCAGTTCTCACCCTTAGAGCCCAGTAGCTTTGCCATCTTAGGCAAGTCACCTACCCTCTCTGCACTTTGGCTCCCTTGCCAGATGATGGGAATCATGATATTTACCACACAGGGCTCGTGTGAGGCTGCTCGAGGATGCAGCCCCTTGTTTAGGGCCTGGACCACAGCAGTGCTGAGAAATGTTAACTGCGGCCTCTCCAGCGGCCATTTCTGGGTAGTCTAGGGATTGCTGAGAGACAAGGAGGGCCTTGTCCTGGCAGTCGAAGTGACACGTTCCCACTGTCTCCTATGGTATTTGTTAAAAAAAAAAATATATATATATATTTATTTATTTATTTTTAGAGTTTTGGTAAAATTTTACTTTTCCTGTAAGGAAGTGCTCTCTCATTGCTGGGGGAGCTGGCGTGAATTATACCCTCATCAGGGGGTCCGAATCTCTCTGGAGGTGCTTCTATGGCAGGCCCCAGTGGGGTCTGCTCTGGGAACTCTGGCCCCAGGTTCCAGCCACTCCAGCCAAGGGCCAGACAAACATGGGGACCTTACACTACCAGATAAGGACTGTGAAGCATTTATCTATTACCTGGTGAGCACCCAATCCTATTGAAATGTATCAAGTACTCCCTTTATGCCTGGCCTTGTGTTCAGGAGTTTTCATACATTACTTCATTTTAGCCTGATAAACCTCTGTTGTCATTTCTAGGATGATTATTCCCATTTTGCAGAGGAGGAAACTAGGGCTCAGAGATATTCAGACACTTGTCCAAGATCACCATTAAGTAGTGCAGCCACCACGTGGCCCTAAGAAGCCTGCTCCTTCCTCCCCTTCGCTGTATCTCTTATGGTAGCAAATCCTCCTGTTTCTACCTGAAAACCACTCCCCACACCCAACTTCTTGTCATTCCACTGGGCTAGGATGACTGCAGTAGCCTGCCAACTGGTCTTCCTGATTTTATTCTTGCATCTCTGTCCATACTTAAATACTAGTCCACAGGATCCTTTTCTTAAAACTCAGCTCGACTGAGGCATAATTTACACGCAATAAAACTCACTAATCTGAAGCATACAATCCAATGAGTTTTGACAAATTTAAAGTTCACCACCACTACAATCAGGATAAGGAATATCTCCATGAATGTGTGTTTTCAACAAAACATTTTCAGTTAGGGGACGCCTGGGTGGTGCAGTTGGTTGAGTGTTCGACTTTTGGTTTCGGCTCAGGTCTGATCTCAGGGTCGTGAGATTGAGCCCCGCGTCGGGCTCCCCGCTCAGCAAGGAGTCTACTTGGGTTTCTCTCTCCCTCTCCCTCTGCCCCTCCCCGCCTCTAAAATAAATAAGTACATCTTTAAAAAATATTTCAGTTAGATCATGCCACTCAACATTTTCTAAGGGTTCCCATCTCCCTTAAGTAAAAGTCAAAATTCTTACAATGCCCGAGAGTGCTCTGGCAAAGGAAAGGCTGTGTTTACCAAACCTTTCTTTTTCCTCCTGGGCCCAAAGAAGGCCTTGTTTCTTATTGTCTGTGTGAAAAGGTAGGGCCGTATGACTTGTGCTGGCCACTGGAGAATGGAAAGAAGTGATGTCCACCTCTGCTAGTCCTGGGGACCTCAAATTTCTAGAAAGTTTTCCACTGTTTCTCTCCTCCTATTGTCAGCTGGGTGTGGAAGACCTCATTGTGAGCATTCTGAGTCCTGGAGGATCTGGAGTCGCTAGAAAGATGAGTTGAGCCCACATCAGGCTGGGATTCGAGAAGAGAGGCATCTTTACTCTGGTGAGCCTCTGAGATTTGGGAGGAGCTAGTAGCCCAGCGGCCAGTGTTGACTCCGACACAAATAAAGGCTCTGATTATTCTGCCCTGTGCCACACCTCTGACCTCATTAGCCACTGCCTTCCCCTGAATTCTCTCCCTTCTAGCCATACTCGCCCTGTCTCAGGGCCTTTGCACTTGCTGTTTGTGATAGGCTGAATAATGGTCCCTTAAAAGATATCCATGTCCTAATTTCTGGAACCTGTGAATGTCACCTTATTTGGCAGAAAGGACTTTGCAGATATGATTAAGGATATTGAAAGAGAGAGATTACCCTGGATTATCCCAGGTGGGTCCAATGTCATCACAGGTGTTCTTATAAGAGGGAGGTAGAGGGGGGTGCCTGGGTGACCCAGTCTGTCTTTGACTCTGTCTTTGGCTCAAGTCATGATCCCGGGGTCCTGGGCTCGAGCCCTGTGTCAGGGTCCCTGCTTGGTGGGGAGTCTGCTTCCCCACTCTCCCTCTGCTCCTCCCCCTGCTCTTGCTCTTTTTCTCAAATAAATAAATAAAATCTTAAAAAAAAAAGAGGGAGGTAGAGGGAGATTTCACTAGAGGAGAGGAGAAAGCACATGATGATGGAAGCAGAGCCTGCAGTGATGTGGCCACGAGCCAAGGAATGCCAAGACATGCTGGCAGCTACCAGAAGCTGGAAGAGAAAAGGAGTGGATTCTCCCCTGGAGCTGCCAGAAGGAACCAGTCTTTTGACACCTTGATTTTAGCTCTGGAAGACTCATTTCATTTTTTTTTTTTTAATTTTTTATTGTTATGTTAATCCCCATACATTACATCATTAGTTTTAGATATAGTGTTCCATGATTCATTGTTTGTGCATAACACCCAGTGCTACATGCAGAACGTGCCCTCCTCAATACCCATCACCAGGCTAACCCATCCTCCCAACCCCCTCCCCTCTAGAACCCTCAGTTTGTTTTTCAGAGTCCATCGTCTCTCATGGTTCTTCTCCCCCTCCGATTTCCCCCCCTTCATTCTTCCCCTCCTGCTACATTCTTCTTCTTCTTTTTTTCTTTCTTAACATCTATTGCATTATTTGTTTCAGAGGTACAGATCTGAGATTCAACAGTCTTGCACAATTCACAGCGCTTACCAGAACACATACCCTCCCCAGTGTCCATCACCCAGTCACCCCATCCCTCCCACCCCACCCCCCACTCCAGCAACCCTCAGTTTGTTTCCTGAGATTAAGAATTCCTCATATCAGTGAGGTCATATGATACATGTGGAAGACTCATTTCAGACTTTTGGTCTCCAGAACCATAAGAGAATACATTTCTGTTGTTAAAGCTGCTATGTTTGTGGCTTTTTTTTTTTTTTTTTTTAAAGTAACAACAGGAAACTCTTACCTTGTTCCTTCTGTCTGGAATGCTCCTTCCCCAGATAGCTGAATGGCTGCCCTCTTTACCTCCTTTATGACTTTGCTCAAATGTTTGTCACCTTCTCAATGAGGCATTCCCTAACCACCCCATTTAAGACCACACCCTCTCCCCCTTCTCTGTTTTTCTGTCTCCAGAGCATTTAATAACATCTGACCTACCATATTCTACTGATTCATTTTGTTTACTTATTTCCTCTTCTCATTAGAATGTAAACCTTTATCTTTTTTAGTCATTGCTTTATTTCTTTTTTTTTTTTTAAAGATTTTATTTATTTATTTGAGAGAGAGAATGAGATAGAGAGAGAGAGCATGAGAGGGGGGAGGGTCAGGGGGAGAAGCAGACTCCCTGCCGAGCAGGGAGCCCGATGTGGGACTCGATCCCGGGACTCCAGGATCTTGACCTGAGCCGAAGGCAGTCGCTCAACCAACTGAGCCACCCAGGTGCCCAGTCATTGCTTTATTTCTTAGAGCAGTGCCTGGCATGCAGGGAGCACACAGTGAATGTTTGTTGAATGAATGATGGATGGGGCCCATGGGATGGGGAAGTGTCTGCCCTTGCAGGGCCAGCCAGGTACCTGTGTTCAGGGCCCTTTGGAGAGGTCTCCGGCTTAGCAGCCCCTTCATTCCCCCTTTCCCGAGTCTCTCCTGGATGTGGCACTCTGTGGGACCCTGCTCCCCGGGAGCCGGGCCATAAGACTCGGTTGCAGATTAGGATAGTGCAGAATGGGGTTGGCACCATGGAGAGGTACAGCTGGGGAGCTCAGAGGGAGGTGGGGTGATCCCAGGAAGAAGGTCCTCCAGATGGGTGGAGAAGGTCATGATGGATCAGGGAGGGGACAGGCTACTCAGGCAGAGACCAAAGTGAGTAAAGGCCCATAAAGGGTCATAGTGGAGATGTGTTGGGACAACATAACGGTTTCCTTTCATAGAAGTAGAAAATGTGTGTGTGTGTGTGTGTGTTTGTGGGGGGGGTGCAGAGAATTGTGAGGGGTTGGGGGGATAGGCAGGGGCTAGATTAGAATGGGCCTTAAATGTCACTCCAAAGAAACAGACTTCATTCTGCAGGGGATGGGTGGGGGGCATTAAGGGTTATGAAAGGGGTATTCAAAAAGGGGAAAAATTTACCTGTAATTCTAACATCAGAACTTACCAACCATCTCCACTTTTTTGAGAGCCCTGCTGGGAGTCTGCCTATGTGAGTATCCTGTGGCAGCCCCTGGGGCACCTTTTGGAGCTGGCCTTGTCTCTGCTCACATAGCCCCATCCATTGACCGGGGGGTCACTGAGGGACCCTCCTCCTTTGGGGCTAGCTTTTCCCTGCTGCTGCTCTCTCTCTTTGGGTAGGGACCCCAGGCCAGGCTTCAGAATTCAGAATAAGAAAGTCATCTCTCTGAGTCATGAAGTAGCTGAGAAATCCTCACCGCATGGTGGAGAGCAGAGGGGGAGTGACACTCATCTGCCCAGAACCTTCTTCACAGCCTAGACCGGCTCCATAGCACTGATTTTCATGCTAATGGTCCAGCTGCCCGTTGAGCACGTACTAGGCTCTGGGTGCTGTGCTAGAGGAGCTACCAACACTGTGGGTGCTCAGGACAACCACAGAATGTCAGGCTAGCTCCGCATTTTCCAGATTAGGTGACTATCACTTAGGGAGGTCACTGAACAAGGGCCAGAGCCTCAGATGGAAGCCAGCCTGCCTAGCCCATAGTTTGGGTTTCTAACAGCTGTGTACAATGCTACGTCACCTGCAGAGCTTCTTAAACTGGGGTCCATGGATGGATCCCTGGGGTTTGTGAATGGGAATGGGAGAAACAATTACCTCTTATTTTCACCGACCTCTAACTGACACGGAGGTCACAAACCGCAGTAGAATTTGTAGTGCCAGCGCTCAGTCACTGATAAAAATCACAGACATTACAGCTGTTTCAACTACCTTGAAATATCATGTATACTACCTCGAATTTATAGTTGCTTTAAGAATGCCACTAGATCTTACTACTTCTTACATTAATAAGAAAGCTCTTATATTTCCATTTCTCAGATTCAATTTTTAATATTTTGATATCTATATTTCAAGACAATTGGTTCTCTTTGTAATCCTAGGATTTTGTTTTCTGCATTTTAAAACATCATTCTGAGACTCTGTGTTCAGCTCTCCTCCTATCCCATCTCATAGAATCCTCACAACGACCCCATGAAGGAGGTATTAACGCTCTACTTCATAGATGAGGAAACAGGCTCAGAGAGGTCCAGGGACTCATCCAGGATCACCCAGCTAAGGCAGAGTGAGAATTTGAACCCAGGTCCTAACAGGTCCTAACCACCCAACTTCCTTTAGGATCTGTCCCCTCTTCCCTCTTATTCTCAGGCTTGGGCCCCAGCACCCAGGTTAGTGTGTGTTTGGCAAGAGTAAAGAAGAGACCCTAGAGCCCCATGCTCCTGACGATCCTCTTCCCTTCCTTCCCCAACATCCCACCTTCACCACACCATCTGCCTGGGAACCTATCCAGACTGATCACGTTATCCCTTTATCCTTTTTCACGTTAGTCACCACGAAAATCCCCAATTACCCCTCAGCCCCTGCTGTCTCTGTATTTCCACCAATGTGACTCCCTCCTTCCCGACTCCCTATGGTTGGTCATCAGCAAAACCTTCCCTGTCCTCTCGCTGGTCCCTGAATGATCCCTGTCACCTTCAGACTCTAGTGGAAACCATGCTTCCCACCGAGGACACAGCCTCCCCGCAGTCCTCTCAAGGGGTGGCTTCCTATTCCAGCAGCCCTTGGAGCACCAGGTCTGGTGCGTGGGGGAGGTCCTTTCCTTGCTTGTCATTGTCACTTTCAGAACATCCCTATTTGGGTGTCCCCACCAAAACTGCTGTATTGAAGTCATGCCACCAAACCATCTCCCTTTGATACTCCTCCTTGTTGTGGCCGCCTGTGGACCCCTAGTCACCCCCACTCCCGTCCTTGAAGATTTAAAAATGCTGGTCCGCTGTTTCTCCAACACGACCCTATCACGGTTCTTGATGATTTCAATCTCCATAGAGAGGATCCTTCTAACAGCCTTTCTTCTCATTTCCCTCACCTCCTTTCTCCGTCTTATCTCTGCCTTTCAGCCCCAAGGTCATATATTAGTGCTTACTTTAATAATAATTGTATCCCCTCCAAAATTTCAAGCGAAATCTCAGCCTCCTTTCTGAACACCATCGTACCTCCACAGCTCACTGAGTTTCAGGTGGTGTCACTGCATGGTCTCCTGGCGAGAGGAGGCTGCCCTCCACTGGCACAAGGTGGCGGGGTGGGTGGGGGGGCTGCTGCTTCCGGCACAGAAGGCACGGGGGGAGTGAGGTTCCAGACTTTTAGGCTTGTCTCCACGAATATCCTCATTCCGTATATCAGAGGCCCACTCTTTTTCTTTTTTAAATTTTTATTGTTATGTTAGTCACCATACATTACATCATTAGTTTTTCATGTAGTGTTCCATGATTCATTGTTTGTGCATAACACCCAGGGCTCCATGCAGAACGTGCCCTCTTTAATACCCATCACCAGGCTAACCCATCCTCCCACCCCCCTCCCCTCTAGAACCCTCAGTTTGTTTTTCAGAGTCCATTGTCTCTCATGGTTCGTCTCCCCCTCCGATTTCCCCCCCTTCATTCTTCCCCTCCTGCTATCTTCTTTTTTTTTTTTCTTAACATCTATTGCATTATTTGTTTCAGAGGTACAGATCTGTGATTCAACAGTCTTGCACAATTCACAGCGCTCACCACAGCACATACCCTCCCCAGTGTCTATTACCCAGCCACCCCATTCCTCCCACCCCACCCCCACTCCAGCAACCCTCAGTTTGTTTCCTGAGATTAAGAATTCCTCATATCAGTGAGGTCATATGATACATGTCTTTCTCTGATTGACTTATTTTGCTCAGCATAACACCCTCCAGTTCCATCCACGTCATTGTAAATGGCAAGATCTCATTCCTTTTGATGGCTGCATAATATTCCATTGTATATATATACCACATCTTCTTTATCCATTCATCTGTTGATGGACATCTTGGCTCTTTCCACAGTTTGGCTATTGTGGACATTGCTGCTATAAACATCGGGGTGCATGTACCCCTTCGGATCCCTACTTTTGTATCTTTGGGGTAAATACCCAGTAGTGCAATTGCTGGATCGTATGGTAGCTCTATTTTCAACTTTTTGAGGAACCTCCATACTGTATTCCAGAGTGGTTGCACCAGCTTGCATTCCCACCAACAGTGTAGGAGGATTCCCCTTTCTCTGCATCCCCACCAACATCTGTCGTTTCCTGACTTGTTAATTTTAGCCATTCTGACTGGTGTGAGGTGGTATCTCATTGAGGTTTTGATTTGGATTTCCCTGATGGTCAGAGGCCCACTCTTTACCTGTCATAGACTTTAAGGACATCTTTCATCTCTTTGGCATTTCTCCTTCTTAATAACCAATCAAGGTTACTCAGTCAAATCCTGAGTCCAGTTTTTAGCCCTGTGGCAGTAGGAGACAAGTCTCCTTTAAAGATGCCATGGGACCCTGTGGTTTTCAAAGCATACCTTACACTGTCACTTGGCTTCCCCGGGCCCACCATTGTATTTTTGCAAGACTTTCAAGCCACCTTCACCACAGTCCTGATAATTGTAATTTCCTCCAGATCGATCAAGCCCCAAAGCCACTCGATACCACAATGCCTCAACTTCCCTGTAGCACAGGTTAAAGTTTAGTATTTGCGAAGTCCCGCATACCGGAGTTCTCCACTCCACCTTCCACCAGCATGTGGGTCCCCGCTGTCTTCAGACGGACAGGTGATCCAACTGCTAAACCCCATTCTGAAGGTCTGCTTTCTAGGACCACACCTGGTACCAACTGCCTGAGCCCTGGGGCCCAGGAAACAGAGCCAGCGACAAAAGCTCTTATGATCCCACTCATGGCAAGTGCAATCCCAGGGTAGCAAGAGTGAAGGAAGGGGAGAGTAAGGAAGGGAGAGAGGGAGAGCTGACAGAAGGACGTGCAGGAGTGAGCTCTGCAAAACCCGGTTTTGTAACTAGGGCAGTCATGGCTGTTCTCAGGTTTATCTTCTTGTGTCCAGGACCACATGTGCTCTCTGGATAGACTGCTGATGGCAGAGCAGAGAAAGGGAACTTCCTTGAAGGCTTCCACCCATCTCAAAGTTGGCCCCATGGGATGTCCACTCTCCTGCACTGCTGGCTCGTGTCACCCACCCCTGCAGTGACCCCAAGGAAATTAGAGACCATGCCTTTGGGTGTGGTTTTTCTCTGGATGTAGAAATGGCAGGAGGACCCAGAGATTTCCTGGCACCCTACTGTTTATTGAGCACCACCATATATATGGGGAGCTGTGCTAAGCCTTATCATGCTCTGAGGGACCGGTGGCCCCAGAGGAGGTACCTGGTTGCAGAACTGCCAGGTCCCTGAGGTTGTGCTGGAGTGCTGCCCACCTGGGGGGGTGGGCCATGGGGTGGCAACTGGGGCAAACCAAGAAGCAGAGGACGCCAGAGATGGCCAGGCCAAGAGGATTGGAGGTCACACACAGGAGGTCTGAGACACCCTGAGAAACACAGTCAGGTTGTGCCGTTCCTCAGCTCAGAACCAGCACAGCTTCTCACCTCCCAGTGGCCCCAGAACCCACCAACCCAACCTCCACTCCTTCTACTCCCCGCATGCCTTACTTGCTGCAACAGCACTGAGCTCCCTGCTTGTCCTCAAACCTACCATGCCCTCCCTCCTCGGTACCTGCTTTTCTCTGCTTGAAGAGCTCTTCCCTCACCTACCTGACTTCCTGTCTCCTCAATCCCCCCTCGAGTCTCTCAACAGATGTCACTCAGACGGTGAGGGGTCTGGCCACCTTCCATGAAAGAGTACTTTATTCCCTGACCTCACCCCAGTGCTCTTTCCCTTCACCCTGGGTTGTCCTGACGTCTCATACATTTAGTGGGCTGTTTCTCGTCTGTCTTCCTGGAACTAGAAGGTATGCTCCAAGAGGCCAGGGCACCTGTAACAGAGCTTGGCACAGGGTAAGTACACCATGAATCTTTTGTTGAATGAATGAAGAAGTAAGCCAATGACAGCTCCATGATCTCTGCTCCCCAACCATGACCGATGGACCAGAAAGAACCCCTGATCCAAGGTGGCCCCGTCAGATTTTCTCTCCAGATAATTTGAAATCGGGCTTGAGAGCTGGCGAGGTTCTGCAAGGGGCAGAAATACAAGGGCTGCAGGGGTGACACCTTCCACCATGTGCAGAGAGGGTATTTAAGGAGCCCTGCGGAGAATGGAGAGAGGCTTGTGCTGATTCTGTCCCACCTTGGGGCCTGGAGATACCCGCAGGACCTTATAATAAATCCCTCCTTTCTGCTTACCTGGAGTGGTTTTATTTTTATTTGCAATTAAAATCTTACATATCAGTGCTGCCATTTATCGAGCATTTCTATATGTATCAGGAGCCGTGCTGAACCTTATCATGTCCTGTGGGACCCAAGCAGGCCACTTCCTGCCCGTGCAGCCCCCCAGGGCCCCTGGGCTAGGAACAGGACCCCGGTTAGCACACAGCCCCCAACGGGGGAGAATCTTCCCTGCCAATTTCCGATGCAGCTGCTCTGAGGCTGCCCTGAGGTCTTTTCCTGGCACCCAGGGGGTGCCCCAGCTGCCCCAGAGCCCCAGGCCTCTCCTCCTCACCCTGGCACATGCCCCCCCTCCCTCCAAGCTGTCACCACAGGCTCCCTGCTCCCTGTCACCTCTGTGCCTGAGGCTCCAGGTCTCAGCCAGGCTCTGGCTTGAGCATCCTCGCCCCCTCTCCTGACCCAGCTCAGGCCCACCCAGTGTCTGGCTCCTTCTCCCCCATGCCTCTGGAGCGCCACAGTCCCCTCCCCCCAGGCCTGACCCCAGAGCCTGGAATCTATTGTCCTCCTCCATCCCAGCCAATCCCCAGCCCGACCTGACAGCTCCCCCATTATGGATGCACATTTACAAACAGCTCATTTACATAGAACACGAGGGAACTGCTTCTGTCTTCAGAAAAAAGGAGACTCCCGGTCACCTAGACAGGGTGGATCCTGAGATTAGCGAGCCTCCTGCCCTTCCTCCCTCTTTCTAGGCAATTCGGGCAGGCAGGCCAAGGGTGGGGGCCGGGAGGGCGAAATCAGCCTGACCAGAAGAGAAAATGGGACGTTGGGCAGGCAGATGCTATTTAGTCTGCATTTATTCATTTGTTCCTTTTTTAGAACAATTTTATTTCTTATCTCCATACGCCCTTATGCAACTTCAGAGCCTGTGTTTTCATCCCACCCAGGCCCCAGCCCTCACTGTTACCCTGTCCTCCCCCAGCACCATCCAGTTTGTATTTCAAAGACTAGCGATCAGGGAGCAGAAAGGCAGGGTGTGCTGCGGGGAAGAGAAGGGGCTTTGGAGTCCAGAAGTCCCCATATTTGAATCCTAGTGCCATGTTTAACAAAGGACGCTTTCGGGGCCTCAGTTTCCCCACTGGTACGATGGGGATAATAATGTCAATTCCATCGAGAGCGTTTGAGGAAAGGGAGAGTCTGGGCACATAAAGCATCTGGCCTGGAGTTGGGTGGAGGATAAAGATCTGTAAGTGGTGGCAGTATGACTAAGGTTTAGGAAACAGAAACATCCAACCACATGCCCCAAGAGGGTGGGCTCCTCTCCCAGCCTTCCAAAAGATCATCTCTTGCTCTGACCCAGGCACAGCGGCAGGCAGAGGATACAGTCCATCTGTTCCCTCCCATTTAAATTAGTTCACATTCTTCTCTGGAAATGGCCCCTCTCTTCTTGTTCTGTCCTTTATCTGTTAGTTCCTTCTTTCCCCCACCCCACTCACCCTAAGAAGGTGACAGATGTGGACCATGGGTGGGGGAGGCAGGCAGGCAGGGTTGGGACATGATCATGCAACAGTGTAGAATGTACTACTATGAGCCAGGTGTTATGCTAAGCTCCGCACATCCGTAATCCGAAATCTTTAATCACCAACATGGTTCACTCGTGGCAGGCATTTCCCACTGAGCCCGGGGAAGTTCTCAACAGTGTCGTGATCCAGGAGTGATGTCTGCCATGGGGCGAAGCTACGCATTTGTCAAGACTCCTTTTGCCTTCTCAGCTGGGTGCATTTGGGAATGTGTAGGAGGGACCGTGGGCTCAGGCTGGGGTTCAGGTGGGCTTCCTGGGGAGAAGACCTTGACCTGACATCTGTAGGATGAGTAGAGGGTGGTCAGCCAAAGAAGGATGGGTGAGGGAGCAGCATGAAATATGAAAGAACATGCTAGGCAGGTAGGTATTACTGGAGCTTAAAACAGGAGGCAAGGAGAGATGGGAGATGGGGCTGGCAAGAAAGGCAATGAATTGGAACATGCAAAGCATTTAGAACACATAGTACGTGCTCAGTAAATAGTCTCTGCCATTATTTTTTTGTTGTTGTTATTGTTATTAGTATTACTGGAGAGTTTCAATAAATGTTTCTTGGCTGACTGGCAGAGGGCGTGGTCCATTAAGCACCTAGTGGATACTGCTCTGTAAATCCCTAGTTGACTTATTGGCAGCTTGATCAATAATTGATTGACTCTGGGGGAGTCAAGCTGTGGCAGGTGACAATGTGTCAGGATGAAGACATAAGTGGCAGTATGAACACCCTACCCCAAGGCCCAGGTCAGGTAAACTTTGCTTTTCGCTTAACCCATCCTCTGAGGATGTCCTCCCGGCTTGCTCCGGGCCCACCTGCAACCTACCCCTGGTAGCCTCTGACTCTGGTGGCCTCTCTTTGTGGTACAGCTGTGTCCTCCCCTTGTCCACGTCCTGGAGAGGGGCAAGAAGGCTTGTGGAGAAAAGGAGAGAGAGAAGGCATTGGCTCAGCCCTTGCTGGCAGTCCTGCTGACTCAGTGGGGGTGGGGAAGGAGATGGGGGTGGGCGGTCTGAGAGTCGAGACTGACTTCCTGCATGCCTAGGAACTCTGAGGACTGGGGCTGCTCCTGCAGGTCTGTGTGCTGAGGGGAGAACCACAGAGGGGCAAGGGGCAAGCCATGGTACCTCGCTGCCTTCATCCCCTGCCCCCCCATCCCTGCTCCAGTCAACAGGGTATCCCCTTCTGCAGAGACTCTGAGCTGTCCCCTCTGGAGCTCTTCCCTGGGACTAGGGACATCTCTGAAGGGGGCAAGGGCTGGGGCCAATGGCTTTCCTCCCCATCAGCTTCCTGTGGGGAGGGGGCCCCAGTGAACT
Organism: Halichoerus grypus; assembly: GCF_964656455.1. Classification (NCBI taxonomy): domain Eukaryota; kingdom Metazoa; phylum Chordata; class Mammalia; order Carnivora; family Phocidae; genus Halichoerus; species Halichoerus grypus. The sequence goes on along the minus strand of NC_135716.1, from coordinate 158,572,419 downwards.
CTGGGTGCTTTGAAGACAGACACTTTCCCCTACTGTTATCATTTCTTGTCTCCTCTGCTCTGCAACTCAGACCCTGTGTCTCCCCAAGCAGAGCTGGGACAGACCCTGCCCTCATTTTCCATACTGTGCTTCCTTATTTTATAGGATGAAGGGGCTGGGCCACTGTCCCAATATCCAGGCTCTCCTCACGGGAGGGATTTGCATCTCCTTCCTTCCCTTCCCTCCCCGCTCAGGGCGCTGTCCCTACTCCCACCCTCCCCGCCTAATTGAAGAGGCTCCGCCTGGCAGAGAAGATGAAAGCTTTATCTTCCCGGTCCATCCCAAAGCGCGTTAAGATGATGGATGAGTTTCCAGACCTTCAAGCTCCTCCCAGTAGCATTAACAAAATTGCCTTTCAGGATCCCAACTCCCATGTCAAGATGGGCTGCAGTGGAGACCAGAGGCACAGGCTTTGGCGCTTGACGGTGAGCATTAAAATCATTTTAATGCTGCATTCAGGGTTTGTGTTCCTCGTATGCAAGCCAGTCTCATTGCTGGCGTTGGAATAAGACGAATGATGTTTCTTCAAAAGTTCTCTGGTGCAGCCTGATTGATCATTAGGAACATGTAGCTTGGAGCTGGGATGCGTGGGCCCAGCTTCTGGGTCTGGATGGGACCCACTGGAGATACTGTCACTATCAGCCCTATTGGGTCATGGCCAAGTCTTTTCCTTTGGGCCTCTCAAACCTCCCCTGGGCTGATGCTGTCAAGTGGTCAGAGATAGAGCATGGGTACGAGTCTGGAGTTGGAACCTCATCCCTGACACCAGGCTGCTGACTCTGCTTGGCCAATCCTTTCCCCTTGGCCATCAGCATCCTCATTTATGAAATAAGGGGGGATGGCTAGCCATCATGGGTTGGACTGTGTTCACCCTAAATTTACATGTTGACGTCCTAGACCTACCATATCTCGGAATGTGATCTTATTTGGAAGTAGTGACATTATAGAGGGAATCAAGTTAAAATAAGGTCATCAGAGTGGGCCCTCATGTGTTATGAGTTGTGTCCTTATAATAAGGGGTAATTTGGGCACAGACAGCCATACAGGGAGATCACTATGTGAAGATGAAGGTAGAGATTGGGGTGCTGTGTCTATAAGCCAAGGAACACCAAATATTTCCAGGAAACCACCAGAAGCTAGGAGAGGGGCATGGACTAGATCCTTCCTCAACAGCCCCCAGAAGGAACCAACATTGTTGGCACCTCGATCTTGGACTTCCAGTGTCCATAACGGACAACAAATTTCTGTTGTTTAAGCCATTCAGTTTGTGATACTTTTTTATAGCAGTTCTAGAAAACTAATACCCTAGCTAAAGCCTCTTGGGCTCTGATGTTCTCTGAGTCTTCATTTCCAGGATTCAGCCTTGGGTACCAGCGAGGAGAGGGACACCTGCAGTGGGGCCAATGTGCTCTCAGCTGCTCTAGGATCTTGGAGCTAAAGCCACCAGCTGTATTTGTTCCTAAAACCGAAATGGTTAAAAAGGCTTAGGAGCCCAGAGGGAAATGCTGGTCCTTTGGAAATAGTTGGAAAGAGGAAGTGCTACTTTCCAACTATAGGAGCCCAAGTGGAGGTCTGGTGCTGAGTTTAGGGTCATCCATGTCTCTGGATGGGGGGGCCTGGAATCCCCACCTGTAAATGTGGAACAGGGAATAGGGGTGTCTGCTCTGGACATTTGGGACAAAGTGGGCATGTTGGGTCAAACTCAGCTTCTTGACCCTCCCAGGTTTTTTTCCCAAATGAGAAGTTAAAAAATTTACAAGGAAACTCACCCCCTTAGGGTAGATAATAGCATGCATTATAGAAAAATAAAGTTAAAATTCTTGCACACCTGAGTGTGTGGTCTGAAATACAGATCCATGAATACTTACGGAGTACCCAGTACTGCCAGTTTGTTAACCGTGTTCTATCAGTCCTGCTGACAACTCTGTTATCACCGCCTCCATGTTGCAGATGAGGACAACTGAGACACAGAGAAGTGACATGACTTACCCAAGTCGCACAGACAGTAAGTGGTACTGCTTGGATTAAACCTGGGGAGACTGATTCCAGACCCCACAGTGCCCAAGGGTGAGTACCTCAGACGACTGGCACCCAGTGGTAAAGAATCTTCTCATGAGTGGCTAGGAGCTGGGGATCACAGAGTAACCCGGAAAGAGTGAGGGACAATCATGATGTCATTGAGGGTTTGAAAAACTCGTACTAGCTGTTAGGATATCAGTTCTACAGAAGTGCCCTGCTGATCCTCAGGTTGAGTTTATTGTTGGGGCCACCCTATTTACCCAACACAGTCCTGGTGGCCGAGCAGGGACCATAAGCTCTTTGGTTCCTGGGAGGTGGCTGGGTGGGGAGCAATGTCTGCTTTTGGGTGATGGGAGATCTGTCTGGTGTGTGACTCACTCCCTGCCCTCTCCTGCCTGGCAGGTAGCACCAGGTGTATCTGGCAAAGCCACTGGGGCAGGCCAATCAGGGAGAGTGAGCCAGGCTGTGCAGGGGCTCGGGATTGCTCAGGATTGCACTTGCAATCAGGGCATTTCACACAGCAAATTGTGGTCATTTAGGCTTCTCTACAGCGAGCTTAATTTCGGGTCCAAGCACGGAGGATATTCAGAGACACAATGAGGTAATTTCACATTTTAAAGCAGAGAATGCAGCGTAAATTAGTAGAAAAATCATGACACTTATAAACCCGTTCTAAAGATGTATTGTTCCTTTTTCTTCTGGGAGAAAAAAATCAGCTTCTATTAAGATTGAATTAACCACTGGAGGAGAATTCCTCAGACGGCCAATTCATAAGGAGAAATCTATTTTAAACTTGGTCAAAAGGCTTTTGCAGAAAGTAGTAGGAAGAGAGTTCCTAAGGAAATGCAGGTGCTCTGGTAGTAATCTCCACATCTGGGTATGGAGGGCGGCCCGCGCATGCCCACTGCAGGGTGACCCCTGGGTACAGTCTTGAGCAGCCTAACTGCTGAGCTCAGATGTCCTCCAGGCAATGGGGTCCACCTCCTTCAAGTGCTGTGACTCTGGACTAACTGTTTAGTGAAATGGTTAGGTACCCAGATTTTGGGGTACTGCTGCATAGGTTCGAATCCCAGCTCTCACCCCAGTCAGCTCTGTGACCCTGAACAAGACCTTAATTTTCCATCCTCGGTCTCATCATCAGCAAATAGAGTAATAAAAGCACCTATTTTGTGGCTCATTTGAGAGGAGATGCATGTGAGGAGCCTGACACACAGGAAACCTTCAGATAGGGTGACTGTCTTAGTTTGGGATCCCCCAGGAGAGGACCCATGACAAGAACTTGAACACAAGGTTAAGCAGGAGAGAGGGGACATGAGATGCCAAAGGCAAGACACATCAAAGGGACAGCAGCAAGGCAGTTACCTCTGGGGGTAACTGAGCTGAATCCCTCCAGGGAACTCTGGGAGCCATGTAAAAAATGCACCCCAAAGTTAGCCTACAGGACTCATGAGGGAGCTGGGGTGTGTATACATCAAATCTCCAAGTCATTCTTGCAGGGCTGCTCCCGGTGGTTTAATTTCTGGGTGTTTCTGGCCTCTCCCTTGAGGTGTCAAAGTGAGCTCCAGGAGCCAGAGAAAGCCCCTGGCAAGGAACAGCAAGTCATGGGGAGTCAGGGTACAGGGACACAGGCATCTATTTGCTGCCCTACTACTGGCATTGTTATTCCAAGCCCTGCCAAGGGCTCTTCCTTGGGCTTTAGCATTTCTTTTATTCCAGACAGACAGGTGCCATAGCAGCTGTCTGTGTCCCCTGTGCCATGCCCAGGAGATAAGTTCTGGGTTCTAGTCCCAGCTTTTCCCTGAACAGCACACTTGAGTTCCTTCTCTCTCTTTCTCTGGGTCACGATGTTCCCATGTATTTCGGGATGCCCGTTGAAGCCCTTTTTGCTCTGAAATCATGGCTTAGATGGAGAGGGGTGGAGAGGTGATGGGAGCCCAACTCTGGCTCTTGGGCCTGGCAGGCTAGTGTGGCTTTGCTGCGGGGGGCTGAAAAGTAGAGCTTGGCCAGATGGACAGGCTCCTGACTTCCGCGGGGCCAGAGAGAAGCCACCGGTACTGGGCCCATTCAGTGGCCCTGCTGGTTCTGTGAGTGCCCAGGGTGGGGGGCCAGAAAGTGCTGGGGAAACACGGCTCCAGGCCAGAAGCCTCATCTTGGGGACCAAGACACCAGGATCCCTTTTATCTTTAAAATGACATCCAGTTCAAGGTGAATCCATCAGAGAACTGATGAAGTTGTTTCACGTGGCAAACCCAGCAGCATGAGACTAAACCTCACTGGGCGTCCCCCTCTTCTCTGACTGCTCCCTGCTTTACTGTGTCATGCAGGTTCAAAGCACTCTTTGCCTTTCGTCCCCGCAAGCCTTTTTAATCCACTGGACTTTTCATGAAAAAACCCCAAGTACCAGAATATTCCTTGGCTTCCTCCCCCTCCTTTTTTGACAAGTGTCCAGTTCATTCTTTCAGAGAAATCAATTTTACTGTTGATCGAAAGGCTTTTTCAGAGAGTGGGTGACAGATCCCAAGAATTCAGTTCTTGAGGCAAATGGCGACTCCCAGAGCGGGTCCCCAGACCCAGAAGTCGGGTGCAGGGGGTGGCGGGCAGTCCAGGCTTCAGGTCCCTCCCCAGTGCCACCTGAGCCTTCCATCCCCCCCCGCCCCTGGCGGGCAGCCTCCTGGGGCCTGGTCCAGCCCGGGACTGCGGCGTCCCCATCCCCTGTGCCAGCCCGTGGCAATGAAATGGCTGCTCAGAGAGTCAGCTTTCTACAAAGACAGAAATAATCAGGTTGACCAAAGGGGAAAACAGGGGAAATTGAGCATTATGAGGGTGATAATTCAGAAAGTGTCAGCCTCAGAATAATTGAATCGGATGACATTTCGAGCTATGGGAAACAATAGCAACTAGCCCGCTGCCCGTCTGATTCATGTCTGGTTCGTGTTTAACAAAACAAGGGCAAGGGTCACGCAGCCACGAGCCCCATAAATAACCCGTTAATGGGATTTCCAAACAAGCTGTCCTCAAAGTGGCTTTCCGTCTCACTGAGAGAATATTAAAATGCAAATGGATTCGGGCTGTGTCTTCATAAACAACCGTGTTCATTTAACCTCCGACCTCCCCGCTTAACTGCCCATTCCAGCAATTTGTACGGGCTCCTCGGCCGGCTCCTCGCGGTAATTCAGGGAAAGTGCATTAAAGGAAAGGGTTACAATTTGCGATGCTCAGTTAATCACGCTATTGAGATGTTTATGGACAGAATCACGCTCCTCCTCACACTTGTCTTAGGTCTTAGGCCCCCTGACCAGCCTGGAGGTGGTCTGGGCGGTTCCCTTTGTTGTCTGAGAATCTGGTGAGGTGGGTGAGGGTGCGGCCAGGAGCAGGCTGCCCTCCCGGCTGAGGGGGGGGCCCCTCCTCAAGCCTCCAATCACCAGGCTGGTCCCCTTCCTTGGTTGCTATCCCCCTTGAGGGCTGGCCAGAGACCCCCAGTTAAATGGTCCTCCTAGTGGACGGTCTCAAGGCCCATTCTCCTTTGTGGAAGGGCTCAGATTCTCCCTAGGCAAGTGTCTGTCTCTTGTTTTCTTCCAGGGAGCCCCCTATGTGGTTTCCCCCAGGCCTGCCCAGACCCCAATCCTGGCATTGGCCTGACAGAGGGCCCCTGCCTCCACCAGCTCTTTGAGAGGCAGCTCGAATGCACGGTTCCTCTCCAGCCTCTGGGCTTTCTCCCAGAGCCTTGACCCTCCATCTCTCTAGCTGTGCAGAAAGACAAGACGTGCACAAAGGGAGCAAGTGGGGATGTGAGCCAGGGGCCAGGGCGTAAGGCTGATACCCTGGGCATACATTTCAGGGGATGAGACAGGCACTCTGCTGGACGAGGGGCTTGTCATCTGCTCAAACGCCTGCGTGGCTCACGTGTGCACCGCACTCATGTACAGAGGACTTTTCGCAGAGACGATTTCGGCAGATGTGTCTGGCATGTGGCATTGAGGGGCTCGATCATGAGGTTTCGCTCCTGTCTTAGAGATGAGGAAGATTAACCTCAGAGGGGCCAAGCGACTTGCCTGTGGTCGCCCAGGAAGAGGAAAGCGGAGTGAGCCTGCAGCCTTGGCCCGACTCCAGGTTCAGCTTTCTTGTATGCCTGGAAGAGGTCCCGGCATCGGTGGCTTCTCTCTGAGGAGCAGGGAGAGTCCCTGAGAGAGCCTGGACTGGAGTCTTCCTCCTCTCGGGCAGGAGGGGAGCCAGGGGGGTGAGGCCGTGCTGGGGAGAGTGTGGGGCAGTGCACGGAGCGGGTCCGTGTCCTTGGCGCCCACTGGATCGATGGCCCCCCTCTAGACTGGGGCAGCCCCTGTCCTGCTGAATGTTTGTGTTGTTCTCCGAGGGGAGCTTCTGTCTCCTTCGGTTTTTCCTGCTACCCTTTTACAGGAAGGGAGAGGGCGTGAATCCCCGAGAATTTGTCCAGTTCACTAATGGAGATGGTCCTCTGGGGACGACCAAAGTGAGGAATAACCAACCGTGCCTTCCTCCCCTGCTTGAGAAACTCAAATATGCTCCTGGTTGCAGGTCTGTCTCTGGGCACGGAAAGGCTGCAGCGGCAGATGGAAGCCGTTATGGAGCTGGGCTGAGGCCATAGCCACTGGGCTGTGCAGGCCTGCCAAGGCGGCCCTCCCTGGCCCTCCCTGACCCACCCCGTCCCTCATCTTCACTCCTCTCTCCTCCCTCCATCCCCCTCTTCTTCCTCCTCCAGGCTCAGCACCTGAGGCCCAGCGCAGAGGGCGGTGGGAGGGCTCCCATAAGGCAGGAGAGCCTAGACTCCTGTCCCCAACATTTCCCGCCAGGTTTCTCCCACTTTCCATGCTTGGATGGAATTTCTGTCTTTCTCTTCCTCCTCCCATTTGCCTGTTTTTGTTTCTGTTTCTGTCTCTGTTCTCTATATCTCTTGGACTCATTCACTGTACCTTTGACTCTCTCCTGGTTGAGAGTCTTTCTTACGTGTCCCTTCTTACGTGTCTTTCCTCTGTCTATCTCTGCTCTCTCATGGCCTCGTATCTCCCTAGTCCTCCCTCTGGCTGCCCCCTGCCACCCCTCTCTGGTTCAGCTCCTTCATCTCCCACTGGGTTCCCCAGGCAGGACAGCCCACACTTGTTTCTTTGTCTCCAGGCTCACCCTGTTCCCTGCTCTGTTTGCACAGCGATTTATCTGAAACGCACACTGGACTGCGTTCTTCCCTGACCTAAACTCCTATAAGGCTCCCTATTGCCCTCAGGATCCATCCCAAACTCCTTACTGAGACTGATCAGATCGGTCTCTGCCTCTCCAGACCCATCCCTCCCTTCCCCCACCCTCCCCCATTCTGCAGAGTGTGTGTGTGTGTGTGTGTGTGTGTGTGTGTGTGTAGAGAGAGAAGGAGACAGACAGACAGACAGACACACACACACACAAACAATGGGAATCTGGGGGAGAAAGACATCTAGACAAATAGACACAGAGAGAGAGGGAGAGAGAGGAGAGAGACAGAGACAGAGAGACAGAGGAGCTGCTCTGTTGGAAGAGGCATGAGCCATTTGTCCACTGTGGGGCCGGGCCATAAGTGCAGAGGACTTTCTACCCACCCACACCATCTGACACCACAACGTGTGCTCCTAACCACCTCGACACACTGACTCTTCTGGAGTCACTTTGGATGGGAAGAAGGAGGACTCTCCGATTGTGGCAGATGAGAGGAAGACAGGGGCACAGGGAGGCAGGCAGGTTTGCAGGGGGCTGCAGGATGTTGGTGGCCCCTTTTCTTGGTGAAATGGGAGGTGAGCTCCTGCCTGTGGAGTATATAGGGCATTAAAGGGAAAGGAGAAGGGGGAAGGCTCGGACAGGCCTCAGGGTCACGGGACAGGAAGCCATCCAGGAAAACACAGAGGCCTACTGGGCAGCAGTGGGACCTTGGGGGATGGCCATGAGTTTGTGGGAGGGCCCCCCCTTAGGTTGGACAATTGGCTGGGGCCGTGATGGGCACCATGGGTGCAAAGCCCAGAAGGTGGCAGTGGGATTGATCCAGGAACGGGGTTCCTCTAAGGGTGTGATGGAAGGACAGGGCCAAAGGAACTGAAGGCTTTGGCAGAAGAGCAGATGATGTAACAGGCATGGGATCTGGGAGGATAACAGGTGGGACTGGGAAGGAGCAGAAGACAGGATGGGCAGATTGGGAAGGATCAGAGGGAAGAAAGGGTCGGGTGGTCCTGATGAAACTGAAGAACAGGTGGAGCAACAATAGGAGGGCGAGGGGCTGCAGGGGAGTCAGACTCAGGTCAGAGAGGGGGCAGACAGATTGCCCACGTTAGAGGCCCATGGTCCTGGGTCACAGAGGTTGGCTGAGGCACAGTTCAGGCGGGTTGTCGCCGTGTCACAAACCACTCGCAGACCTGGTGGCTCAAAGCAACCACAGCTTATTATTGTTTCCAAGTCCAGAGTCAGCTGGGAGGCTCTGCTGACCTTGGTCAGGCTTGGCTGGTCTTGGCTGGGTGCGCTCCCGCGTCTGATGGCTGGCGCTGGCTGCTGTAAGAGGACTTAACTCACAGGTCTGCGGTTCAACTGGCTGTTGGCTAAGGTGTGGAGGGGGACCAGATATTGTGTCTCTTATCACCCAGCTCAGGCTGGGATTGAGGATGTGTGCGACTTCAGCTCTCCTGCATCCTATTGGCCAAAGTTGAGTCATAAGCCCCACCCCAAATCAAGGAGCAGAGAAATGGGCTCCTCTTCCTGCTGAGGGGAGCTGAACAGAAGTGTGGCCATTTTCCAGCGTAGCACCGTTAAGACTCTGAGAGTCCAAGGGATATGGGATGGATTGTCGGTCCCAACACGGAGGTCCTCCGGGTTAGAGACTAAGCTCCGGGTCCGAAGATGCCAGAGAGTGAGGGGGAATGACACGGAGTGTCAGGAAGGACAGAGGTGGTTCAGGTCCTCTGGGAGTGGCCGTGGTGTGTGTGTGTGTGTGTGTGTGTGTGAGTGTGTGTGGCGGGGGCTGAGATGTGGGGGGTTGAGGAGATGCCAACCTCCGATGGGGGGTGGGGGGCGGCAGTGACAACCCTGGGAAATAGTTCCTGGTACTTTGGGGAATCACAGCATTAGCAATTCTATCCCTTTCTTTGCCCTGCTCTACCCCCACTGCTACTAACTGACAGAAGGTCACGGCCCATCAAGGCGCTGCCCAGGGGAAGGTTGCTGCATCAGCTCTTTCTTATTGACCGGACTGTCTTCACTTTCTTTCACTCAACAAGTAATTATTGAGCATCAGTCATGTGCCAGGCTCTGTGCAGGGGGACAGGAAAGAAGACACAGTCCCTGCCCTTGGGGAACTCAAAATCTAGGCATTATATCCCAGGTGTGTCTGCATGTGCTACTCCCCTGGCACCCACACATGCTTTCTGAATGAAAACATAGACACTTGTTAATTAAAAAAACCAAAACTTCGAAATCATGTTGATCGTTTATTTATCTTGCTACTTGAATCTCAGACAAGTCTGAGATTTTTCTAGAATAAAAACCAATATTTTAAAAAGTAAGCACAGAGTCTATTCTGTGGCTTATTTGAAATCTCGCATATTCAGGCTGATTCTTGAATCTATTTTTATGAACAAAGGGAATGCCAGGGACCCTCCTTCAAAAATCAAAACTACAAGAATAGCAACAGTTCCGTGACCATCCTATTTGTGATGACTTTCCTATTTGTGACACTCTGATTCCTGAAGCTCAGCTGTGAATGTTATGTCACTTGTCCTTTAAATAGCAAGTCAAGGTTGGCCTTGGGGTCCCTGGGAGGTTTATGGAACCAAATGAGACTTGCAGTCCCTGCCCCACCTGAAGGGCAGGCTAACTGGGTCGCTAGGTGCAAACCAGATTTGGAGGGTCAGGGTGGGCCCTTCTAAGGGGAAGAAGAGATCCCTCCTCTGTCCACCCGGCCTGTTGCCTCTTTTCCAGTGGGACTTGGGTTCCCAGCAGAAGACTCCAGAGCCAGGGCGGGTACTGGGTTCCATGGCCAGAGTCATGGCTGGTCCCCACGCATAAGGTCCAGGAAGAGCCATGAATCAAGGAATGTTGGAGCTGGAAGGAATGCTAGGAGATTCAGTGACCATCTGTCAGAGAGGGCCACCATTCACCCTGGCTTCAGGGTTGTGGTGAAGTAGAAATACTACGGATTGGGATGGCGTGGGGGCAGGTGCTCTAGGGACACTGACTGTGAGGTAGTGTCAGGACTGTTGGTCCCACCTCCCCTAAGTGAGGTCTTCATGGCAACTTGTTGCTCTGACCACACAGTCCATGCTACTTTCTCCTTTCCTCATCTCTGGAGACTACTAGGGCCAGGCCCCTAACTCCATGCTTTCCAGAGCTATCAGGGTGCTCTAAGCTTCCAGCCCATGTCCCAGGGAGCAGAAGATCCTGCCTGCAGGTATGTCTGAGCCAGCTCAGGTGTGGAGAAATGTCTCTCACCCCCTCAGCCAGTAGTGTGTGAGCTTCTGCTCCGGGTTAGGTCAAGTGCTGTACTTGGGATAGAGATGAATCTGCAGGGAGCTCATAGCTGGCTTGGGGAGACAGACAGCAGATGATCCCAAGGCAAAGGGGTGCAAAAGGAATCAGAGAAGGAAAGGAAATGAACCAAGTGCCTTGGTCCTCCTGGTGAAATCTTGGAGGAACTTTAGCTGGGTGGCAAACGTGGGGAAGGGCAGTGCAGGCAGGGTGGACAGGGGTGCTGGAGGAAGGGCCGGAGCAGAAGACCTATAAGGAAGGTATGGCAAGAAGGAAGGCTGGGAAAAGTGGGTAAGGGTCAGGTGAGGGAGGACCGGATGGTCTGTCCCATCTCCCTCCCACCAGGCTCCCCATCCTTCAGGCTCAGGGATGGAATGAAGTTCTCGGATGTCCATCTTATCTGTTATTTGGTAATAACCCAGAATGGAACATTCAGTGATTTATTTTATAAGCCACATCAAAAATCCCTGCTTGAAATGGCTACATAAAGACCTCTGAGTCTGTCTATCAGGGGGCCCTTCCTGGCACCACCCAGATGCTATAGAGACAGAGACGAACAAGTGTGGCCCCTCCCAAGTAGCTTCCACTTAGTAGGAGATGGACCAGGACATGTGATTTTATCCTATATCATAGGAGCTTTGATAGAGGGGCTCAGAGGGGCTTTGGGGACTCCAAGGAAACAGACCTAACCCAGCCTGGGGTGGAGGGGCATTCTAGGAGGTGTCTTAGGTCAGCTTGCCTGGAGGTGGACTCTGAGGTGGAGATTGTGTGGGGCAAGTTTCCAGGGCACTGTTTCTGGGAGCCACACCTTCGAGGAAGTGAGGGGAAGCCGTCCTGATGGAGGGAGAGGCTTAACTACTAAGCGGTACACGGGTGGCCTCCACCAATCCCACGGGGAGCTGTGGAACTGGGGAGGCCAGAGTTGTCCAGAATTAGGCAGGGGAGCTGGGCCTGTATTCCTCATAGACACGAGTCACCAGCTGTGGGCTGCCCCAGGGAGGGGCATCCCCTGAGGGAGCAGCCGGTGCTCCTGTTCCCAGGAGTTGGGGAGTGAGAGGGGGGCTCTGGGTGGTCCACCACAGCTTCCCCCTTAGAAGGCCTCCCAGAGGGTGAGGCCCATGCCCAGACTGGAAGAATGGGCAGGAGTGATTCCGATGAGGTGGGTGGGTAGTGGGAATAGCCCGTGCAAGGCCCAGAGGCCTTACTTTCTGGGAGAAGAGTGAGTAATTTAATGTGGCTCAAGCCCAGAGCTCAGAAGGGGGTGGTAAAAGAAGAGGCAGGATAAGTAAGCAGGGGGCGAAACTCCCGAACGGCCTCGTTTGCCAAAACCAGGTTCAGAAACTTGAACTTTGTCTCAATGCAATGAGGAGGCCGGAGGGTTAGGATATCATCTGTCCTCTAGAGTCATGCTGGGTGTATAATGAAGGGGACAAAATCAATGGAAGGCAGAACACTTAGGTGGTTTTTGAAGTAAGTCCTGAACTTATGAGTATTGACAGTGTGGTGGAAGAGAAGAAGGATTGGAAAACATTTAGGGGACAGAACTGATCCAATTAGTGACTAATTGGATATGGAGGTTATTCTTCTAACTTTAAGTATATCAACTCACTTATGGGTCACAACAAGTCGCCAGGTGAGAACGATTGTTATCCCCCTTTTGCAGATGGGGAAACCGAGGCTCAGAGAAAGAAGTAATTCTCTAAGATCACACAGCTGTTAATTGTTAGAGCCTGGATCAAAACTCAGATTTTCTTGCTTCCCAATTTCTGTCTCCGCCAATGGGATGGCTGTTGGTATTGTTCAGTGGGATGGAGGACACAGGAAGAGAGCTGGTTGGGGAGGACGATGGTGACATTTGCTTTGGACATGTTGACCCCGTGTTTCCCTGTAAGTCATCTGAACGAGGATGTTCACAGGGCAGTTGCCGTATGGGGCTAGGTAAGGTGAGCACCAGCTGGGGTGGGCGATTTGGGGGCCAGTAGCCTTTAGGTGATACATGAAGCCACAGGGCCCGGTGAACTCCCCTAGGGAGAAGGCGTGGAGTGAGAACACAGGATGGAAGCCAGAGGAACACGAACAGTTAAGAGGAAGGCAGAGCAAGAAATCCCTTGCGTCTAAGACACCAGGAGCCATCGCCCAGAAATTTTGGAGGAAACTCGGAAGCCAGAGGAAGGGAACGTTTTCAGATTAGAAGTGTCAGAGACTGCAGAGGTCTGCTGAGATGAGGGCTAAAAATTGTCCTCGGCTCACTGAGGCACAGACTGGACTGCCCAAAGTGCCCACTGCCTAGAACAAACGGAAGAGCCAGGCACAGATCTAAACACCCGCTTCCTCACTATCTCTTGGCAGGAGTAGAAGTGAAGGGCTTTCGGAACAAAATCTCTCTTTGGAGATTGATTGGAACAAACACCCAGTTTATCATCCCCCCTGGGATTTCCCTAGCACCTCTCTGCTGAGATAGAAATCTGAGGCCTGCCATCAAAAAGGGGGAGACAGATCATGACAACCTGTCCTCTGAAACCTGCCCGCTGCCTCCCACACCTGGAGAGCCCCCGGAGGCTTGGGCGCCGGCAGGCGGGGGAGCTGCCCCCACTGAACCTGCTCCCCTCGGCTCCTGCAGGCAAACACCTGGAGCCCTCCTAGCAGGCCCAGGGCTGTCCCGGGACAAAGCCCCACCTCTGACAGCGCCGTGTGGCTGCACCATACCCCACCTCCCTGCAAACACATGCATACAGGCACACACAGATACGTGCACACACGCACGCATGCACACACACCCACACGCCCCTGGCTGATGCGTACAATCACCCGATGTGCTGGAGAGGTGTGGAAGGAACGAGGCTGGTTTGGGACCCAAGCTCACACACTTCACACTAGCTAAGTATGCCAGTTACTTTACCTTTGCACATTTTTGTTTCCTCATTTGATAAAGTGAGGGTTCATTTTTATTTTATTTTAATTAATTAATTAATTAATTTAAAGCATCTGATATGCAGTGACTATAACAATAGTCAAAAGTGCTAGGGACCATGCAAAACGTTTTACGTGCATTTCTCATGCAGTCTTCACCATAACCCCATCAGGTGAGGTCATTATTCTTCTCACCTCACATAGGAGGAAAGTGAGGCTGCAGAAGGCAGATTGCTCCAAATCTCACAGCTTGTAAGTTGCAGGGTTGGGATGTGAACCCAGGCGGCGGGTGTTGAGCTTTTGGTCACTTTATTTCCCTCTCACTTTTTTCTTTCCAGTCCACTCCTTGCATGTGGTCAGAGGCATCTGCTAACATTACATCTGCCCAGGCCACGTGTCAACTTAAAGTCACATGCTGGCTTTCCTGCAGCTGCCTACTCAAACCCAGATGCCCTCGCTGGGCCTTCAAGGCTGCATTTCTCATCCTCCCTCACGTAGGCCGTGGATCCTAGCACCTGGCAAGATGTGCTGTTTAACAAACCAGGTGTGTGCATTCCTGTCCAGGAGGAAGGTGAGGGGGCCTGGGGGGTGGGGCTCATGTTGTCTCATCTCTAAGCACCTCCAACTCTGGCATCTTCTCTTCCATGCCCATGACTATCCCCACCCCCATCCTAATGTTAAAAGCTAACCATGAGAATAATAGTAGCAGTGGGAATACCGGGAAAAGTTAAATGGAATGGCTAAGAAGCCCTGGGTAAGGACCATCTATATACCCAAATCTGTGGTTACCTTTGGGCCAAGAAAGAATGAAGACACTCTGTCTCTATTCTTAAGGGGATTCCTGTCTATATAACATGCAGGAAACAAGGACATGCTAATAAGTGCAGCCTTCATGCTAGCTGGGGGTTGTAGCCTGCCAGGAAAGTAAGGAAAAATCAGGGTAGACTTCCTGGGAGAGATAGCCCTGGCACTGAACTGTTAAGGACTGGGAATGGAGAGGGGATTCTGAGAGTGGGGAGAGACTTGCATATTAAAATGCTTCCATCACTCTGGTCTGCCTTCCCCCCATACCCCATGCCCCCCACCCCTCACTCTCTGAGCCTCCGCCAACCCCTGCAGTTTCTCTTCTCACCACTTGCACATAGTAGGTGCTTAATAAATGCCTGCAGAATTAATGACTAAGTGCTTAATACATGGTAACTAGTCGTCTTCTGGTCAGCTCTTCCTGGTCAACACCTTCCCCTCCGCCATTGACCCCTGCCTTGGTCTTCTGGGTCCTGGCTCCAACCCCAACCCAGGAGTGAAGAGTTGTGTCCGGGCCCCAGGGATGCTGGTGATGTCTTGAGAACAGGGCTGTGAAAGCCACAGTGGGCCTGATCCAGAGCACTTGTCCCTGCTAATTATTACGGACAAGCCTCCTTATTGAACCTCGTCCTCTTATTGACATTCGGATGCATGAGCTGAGGCTGTGGTTTTAAACGCACTCATTAGCCACACAAATCAGTCCTGTTGACAGAGCGCCTTTGAATTAAGCATCTCGCTGTAGTCATTGGACAAGGAGCAATTTATAATGCCATTAGCAACGCTTTCGAAGGTTACAGGCATCAAAAATTGTTCAGCCGTAATTATTCTTAATGGATACAAGAAATAAACTGACGCAGGACAGCTTTTTCATTAGCCTTCAATCAAGGCTGATGGCTTTGAGAAATGTACAGTAAGTGCGTTTTGGGGAGAAATAATGATGTTACAGCACCTTTCCCAGGAAAATGCTCTCGGTACACAGCTTAACTTTTAATGGCCTTAATTTGACATAATTAAAAAAAATTTGAATTTGTTTTTGAAGATCTTGAAATAAATTATTTTGTTCCCATTTTTAACCCTTGGGGGAACTAAATAGCAGTCAGGGAGTGAGGGAGCCAGCCTCTGGGGATGGAAGGGCCATATGGGGAGCTGGGCTTATAGGGCAGAGGACCCCAGAAAGCTCACCTAGCCTGCAATTGTGAGGTCTGTACCCCCACCCTAGGGCTCTTGAGTGACCTTGGAAGAAGGGATTGGTTTCCTGAGTAACCAGGCCCAAAGGGATTCAAAGGCAAGTCTATACCTACAGAGCCCATTTGCATCATCCAGGAAGTGGGGTCCATATTGGGAGGAAGGAATCCCATTCCCTGGGGTGGGGCAGGCTAAGAAAATTGCAGAACTGGGAATAAACCCAGGTCCCAAGCTATGGCACCTCAGATAAGTGATAACATCTCTCTGAGCCTTGATTTCTTCATCTGTGAAATGAGGATGACAATATTGACATCTTGGGGCCATTGTGAGTTTAAAGGGAAAACTGATATGGGAGCTGCTGGCCAGTGCCTGGCACATAGTAGGTAGTAAAATAAATGTTCATTCTTGAGGTCAGGGCTTGATCCACCTTGCTATGGTAGTTCCTACTGGCCAAGCCTAGGGCACCCCAAACACTAGAAATGCACCAAGACAGGGACAATTATGTTTGTCAGAACTTGTCTCAGTGGATGTGGCTGAACAGAAGCTGCTTGGGGTGGGCATATGGTGTCTCCTCGCAGCATCCCCCCAAGACCAAAGGAAAAAATAGGCAGCTTCCAACCTGCCTTCTAAGGACAGTGGGTCAGTTGAATGCAGGACATTCACTTTGCTAAGTGGAGATGTGCAAGTTTGGGGTAGAACGGAATTGCTGGGACAATGAGCCCATGGCAGAAAGCAGAAGAGGCCAAACATCTGTCTCATTCTTCCCTCATCAGGCAGGACTCAATTTCTCCTCCAAATAAATGTTAAACAAATCCTTTAAATCTATCAGGTTGAAGAGGGATCAAATCCTGATTTGCCCGGAGTGCTCTCGAGTCTGGTTGAGGCCTGATTATACTAAGATGGTTTGCACACAAGGTTCACTGCAAACCGTGCTGAGCAACAAGGATGAGACATCTTTACTGTCATCACCACTGGTATTCAATAGGCTTCCTCAGTGCCTCCTTGGACTTGGCGGTGGCAGACACCATGCGGCACCCTGGCCAGGCCCACAGACTTGGCGTCTGGGCTTGGCTCCATGCTGCCCACGGCGGGACATAGAATATGATGCCTCTTCCCTCTGGGTCTCAGATTCCTCATCTGAAAATGACAGAGTAGCTGGAAATCATGATTTCAGACACCAGGACAACTCAGCACACTAACTGCTTATCAGGATGCAATCTTCATCGGGCCTGCCTAAGAGCAGAGGCATGCCCACTCACCCAGATAAAGACTTCAGAGCCTTTCGTGGTAGAAATATTGCAACTGGGAAGCATTTTGCCCATTGGCGTAGTGCCTTTAGGGACTTGGGAGAGGCGACCCCTGTTGTATCTAGTGAGCTGTGGGACATTCCGGCTAGCAGAAGCTGATCTTGGGTTCGACTCGTGTGCAGCCTCAAGGCCAAATGCAGAAACAGTGACTGGAAGATGGCAGCTCTGGGGTTCTGCTCCCGGCTTGGCCATGAATTCCTTGGGTGACCCCGTGTGTGTCTGTTAACCTCTCAAGGCTTGAACTCCTCATTGTTACATCCTATGGAATTTGGACCTAATACTATTTATTCCTCTCTCTCCCTTCCTTTCTCTCTTCCTTTCCTCCTTCCCTTCATTTTCCCTTCCTTCTTTTTACCTGTCAAATCCTATTTTCAAGTGTACTCTTATACAGATGTCTAATATAGGGAAGAAAGAAAGAGGGAGCTCATCAGGCTGAAATGTGGGTGGGGGCCCGTCTAAGGTTCCTCTGCAGACCCATAAGGCTCCTCAGAGCATGGATGACCCCTCACAAAATGGCCCTACCCTCTCCTTGAAGCTTTATCCCCTGCTGTCTCCTCACTGCTCATGCCCCCCCAAACACCAGCCAATTTGCTAGTCCCCAAAAGTGCTATGCACCGTCATTCTTCCCTTTCTTCAAGTTGTTCCCTCTTCCTGGAGTGCTCTTGCCTTGTTTGTCTGGCCAACTCCAACTCATCCTTCAAGGCCTGCCTCAAAGGCAACCTTCTCAGGAAGCTGCCCCTACAGCCCCATGCAGAATGAATCTCTCACCTGTCTAGGTCCCTATAGGAATTTGTCAGCCAACCGGTAAAAGCTGGCCCAGAGGGTATTTTAGCTACTGGGTCATATGTCTTTTTCTCCAAGTTGCAGATGTCTAATAGACGGGGATGATCCCTGATTGAGCTTTAAGGCCTAGCACTTGGCACTAACAACACTTGAACGTGGGACACCATGGAAGCCAGCCATCCCACAGTCTGGCACCCACTAGGTGCCTACCTAGCATAGGTCTTGGTGTGTGCAGGTGATCCCCCATCCCAAGGCATGGCACAAAGTAGGCATACATGGAGCTTGGCACACAGTAGGAGTGTAGGGCCTGGCTCTCAGGTGCTCCATAAATATTTCCTAAGTGGAATTGCAATGGGATAGAAGCCCATTTCTGGGAAATCTGTTGGCTTTTCCCTAGTCAAAGAAAATGTATTTTCTCTCCCTTCACCACTGGTCAACAGAGCAAATGTAATCAGTCCCTAAAGCCAGGAGCAGACAGGGCTGCAGGTTTGAGGTGGTGGGAGAGGTCCCCGGGGTAATGAGCAGATACTGTTTCCTTATCGCCATCGGCATGTTCTCAAGCTATTACTCCCCGTCACCCTCGAGGCTCAGCCTCCATTTGGACTTCTTCTGATAAACACCAATATCTGTGCAAATTCTTGAGGCCGACTGCCTCCCCAGCCCAGGGGCTGCTCTGCTGGAACTCCAGATGTGTGATAAGGCTGGGAAATACATTTTCAGTCCACTAAGTCATCACATTTTCTGACAAGGATTCTCCGACGTGCACCGATCTCTGATGACTAATATTGCCTTCCCTCAGCAGAGGGCTTCAGAAACCATCCAAACCATCACCAGGCTGTCAGGTGTCAGCTCATCCCCGGGCTTCACATTTTGAGAGACCCTCTGAGGAGCTCTGGGTCCGGATATGGAAAAGCAGCAGGCTCTGTGCAGAGGAGAAGGACTGGCTGGCGGTCAGCAGTCCTGGGGCCTGAACTGCTCGCTGTGGGTGACTTTGGTAGGTCTGTTAACCAATCCGGGCCTGGGGAAGAGATGGATTCCATAATCTGAGGGACTTTTCAGCTCCAAGACGTGTGAGTCTCTTACTTTTCTGCCATTAGGAGCATAAGATGGCAGAATCTCATTGCTGGGAAATATAAGGGAGGGCTCAGGCTCCCGGGGGAAAAAGTAGTAGGAAGAGCTGCATTCATAGGAATAGTAATAATAATAATCATAGAACTTCCACTTGCCATGAGTTATTTCACCCGTTTTTAGCTTTGGACTCAGGCTGACCTTGATCCAAAGCCCTGTGTGTCCCCAGCTAGCCATGTGACTTTGGGCAAGTTTCTTAACCTCTCTGAGCCTCCGTTTCCTCCCATAAAATGAGATGATAAGAATTTAATGAGATGATATAATGTACTTGTAGCACAGGGCTTAGAACACTGGAAGCACCAATAAAGGTTGCCTTTTTAAAGATCAATGTTAATAATGATCCTTATAATCCTAATGTGTGACTCCTTATAATCCTTACGAAGTAATGATCTACTATCCTGATTTTACCGACGAGGGACATGAAATATGGAGAGGTGAAATAACATTCCAGAAGGTCAGAGCCTAGGTTGTCCCAGGTCTATCTGACCCCAGGCTCATGCACTTAACCCTGGTACTGTGCACCGTCACAAGAACCCCTCAGCCCACTGGCTCTGCACCCCTCACTCAAAGCCCGCTTGGCCAGTCGGCCCTGGCATCTGTGGAAATGAAGGTGATTGGCTGAGAGCTGGGGAGTTGGACAGGACTGGGGGGAATCTGCCAGCCTTTGGGGGCTCTGGACCCCTGAAGGGGTGGGCTGGGCCTGAGGTATCGGAGTCACCTGGTCACTGCAATTTGGGCTTTTCTCTGGGGAAGAAAAAAGTTGGGAAGAAAATAGATTGCGGTCTGTTACAAACCCAGTGGCTGCAAATCATTCTGAAAATTAGCTTTCTATGGGAAAATCTATATACTAATTAACTCCATGGCCTCTCTAACGAGTTTAAGCACAATAAGGCCGCTGAAAATATCGAGGCATTTTGCAGCTGCCTTAAATTCTACCTTGGGAGACACGCTCCCAGCTCATGAGGCTGTTTGAGAGGCTCCAGAGTGAAAGAGGAATCTTAAATGATTCATTTCCAAGGGCAGAAGGTGGGGGGTTGTGACTCTGGTTTATTGCAGAGGGAAGCACAGAGCTCCAGGCTTATAGGGACGGATGGAGTCCCTGCCTCGGTGGCCTTGCTTGGCACCTGGGTGCGGCCCAAGATTTCCCACTCCTCGGAACTCTGTCCTCAGCGTGAAGACCGAGAAGCCATCAGCGGGTCGAGGCAGAGACAGGCTTCCTGGGGACTAGGCCATGGAAACCAAGACGGGAATCTTCTGCCAACTGCCGTGCTGGAGGGACGTGATGCTGGGGCCGGGGAAGGTGGCAGCCGCATTCCTGTGCGCGATGCAGGAGACAGCCTTGTCAGCAGAGACCTTGACCCTTTATTTCTCCTAGGCCACCCACGTTGCCCCTCCTGGGCTGCTGCCCTCTGACCTCGGGCCTGTGCCCATCGCTTCTTTTGGACACCAGCTTGTGCAAGGACTAGCTGGTACAGTGCAGCACCGCACACGCGTGCGCTCACTCAAAGGCACGTGCGCAGCTGTGGGTGCACAGAACAGTCACATGCATGTGCCGCCACACCCCGTACACCCCGCACTTGAAAACACACACACACTCACACGTACGTCTTCATCCATCCTTATACACAGCACCGAGGCGGGCTAGATGCCCTGACTCTTGTTCCCTGGAGACAGACCATCAACCCACAGCCCCAGATAATCCTGGGGGTAGGCCTCCGCATGTTTCTGGGGGGCAGGGGCCCAGGCCCCGCTCTGCCTCTGACCCTTCCAGGAAATGCGCACTGGGGCCACCCCTGCCACCCTTCATAAAGCAACAGTCCAGCCATGGTTCCGAACAGAAATCCCAGCAGGGCCTGTCCACGGTCCAGACATCCCTCCCGCCATCGCTCTGGGGCCGGCCTGCTGCTGTGGCTTGCTAGCCTCCTTGGGGCCTTGCTCAGAACAGGCAGCCCAGTAATACCTCCACCAGGGACTTGTGGTGTTAACATGGAAGTAAGAGGACTCCTCGTGTCTCAAAGGGAGGTGGGAGACAATGGGGGATGCCCCAGCCTCCGCCAGCCGTTCTTCTTTCCCGGGAGTCTGTCCCACCCACGCTGGCGAGGTGAGTATGGTCGTCCCTGTTTCCCGAGGAAGAGATCAAGGCTCAGGGAGATGGAGTGACCTGCCTGAGGTCCCACATCTGGTCCCCCAGTCCGCTCTTTATGTTAACCTGCCCCCTGGGTGTCTGGCTATAATGTCCGGACCCCTCTCCAGCCAAGACGGAGAACGTCTACGAGGTGAAAAAGGAGGATCCTCTGAACAGTACCCTTCTGAAAAGGTGTGAGACCGTCACAGCCTGCAGTCTGATTGTGGGGTGGACCTGGATGGCAGACCAGCTGTCATGCCCTGGCTGAATGACCTTGAGCACCCGGTCCAACCCTGAAGTCACTTCCTGGTCCCCCCTCACTAGGTCTCACTTGCAGCATGGGACAGAGCTGACCACTTCCTCCTCCTCAAAACACTTCCTGCCGCTTGGCTTCCTGGACATCACAATGCTCGGATTTTTCTCCTTCCTCACTCGCTGCCCTTCCCGGTGCTTTTTGCTGGTTCACCTTCTCCTCTCCAACCTTCAAACCTGAGTGCCACAGTCCTGGCTCCTCAACTCCCCATGATCTCATCCAGCCTCATGGTTTTCAATACCACCTTGGGCTCATGCCTTCCAAATGCACACCTCCATCCCAGAACTCCCTCCAACCCCAGACTCATATCTAACTGCCCGCCAAATCTCCTCTTGGGCGCCTAATAACATCTCAAATGAGCACGTGCTGTGACTTGCTCGGGTCAAAGAGACCTGGAGACCTCCTGGACCCCTCTCTTTCCCTCACCTGCTGCATCTGCTCAAGTGGGAAGCTTCGCTGTCTCTTCCTTCCGTATACACCCAGGATCTGGCCACATCTCACCATGTCTACTGCCTGGGATGGTCCCCTTACCCATCGAGATATCCACCGGGCTCACCCTGGTCCAAACTACTGTCCTGTCTCACCTGGATTATTCCAACTGCCTTCTTAACGAAGTGCGTTTCTCCCATTTTTGCCCTCTGTGGTGTTGTTCAGCAGCCAGAGAGATCCTTTAAAATACAACTCACTACATCATTTTCCACTGCTCAGAAGCTTGCAGTGGCTCCCCAGTTTCATTCAGGGCAAAAGCCAAAATCTATAGTGGCTTGAAGGCCCCTAGGATCAGGCTTCTCCATGATCGGGATACCCCCTTGACCTTGTGACCACCTATCTAGAGACTTTACCCCCTCACTCACCACTTCAACCACAGGACCTTTGCACCTCATGCCCCATTGCCTAGAACACTTCCCCAGATAGCTATGGGGCTGACACACTTACCTCTGTCATGTCACCTTTTGGGTGAGGTCTACTCTGGCCCATCCTATTTTAAGTGCTGCCCCGCCCTGCTCCCATGACAGGTATTCCCATCCCCCGTTACCTTGTGTGCCCCATCCTCTCAGCACTGATCTCCCCCATAACTTGCTCTTTGTTTTATGTATATTTATGCTTATTGTTTTATTGCCCCTCGCCTCCCACTAGAACACCTGCTCTGTTGAAACAGAAGTCTGTCTGCCTGCTTTGTTCCCTGCACATCCCCGGTGCCTGTCCATTGTAGTCATCAAATTCTTTTTTATTGAATGATTATTGTTTCTTAACCTCTATGAGCCTTGGCTTCTTCATCTGTACGAGTGGGTTACTTTGGGGATTAATTAATGTATTTAAATACCACACTAGCGCCGACACAACATCACTCCTTTGCTCTGGTGAGTGCCCTGCGTTCTCTCTCAGGTCTCTGCCTCATTTCAGACACTGCTGGTGTTTCTGGGGGGAAAGAGAGTTGCGTTGGGAGGGAAGACAGTGTCCGGGGCCTTGAAGCCCTTCCCCTGGAACCTCATCCCTGTTCCATCATAGGCCCGGGGGGACGATTCCCCCAGGAGCTTTCTGGGTCCCTCTGGCCATAAGCACAGCATTGGCCAGGGGTGTGGGAAAGCTCGGGTCTGCGCCTGCCCCGCAGATTCTGGGAGAGGAAAAAAAAAAAAAACCTTGTAAGGGTGGGAAAAGCAATAGAACGGAAGAAGAAATTTGCTTCATAAATAGTGAAACACGTGATTTTAACGCTTAGTAAGGAAGGACTAGGAAAGAGCAGTAAGATATATATGAGAACAATTTACTCTCATCAGAAAGCTCGCGACTGCAGCGCTGACGTTTCCCTAATGAAGGCACCGGTTTTCTTCGAGGGTACATTATTGTAACACGGCAAGCTTAAATAAACTTTTTCCCTCTAAATTGCAACACATACAAAACACCAGTGAAGCAGAAGCCATAACTGCTCTTCTTTTTCCATCAAGATGGAAAGTAAAATCAAAGAAAAACTATGCAAAAACCTGAGTGGCGGAACAGGAGTCACCCATGAACCAGAGCTGGAACCGTGAATAGTGACGGGTGCGTCTGGCTCTTCCTTCCCTCGCCATAAAAACAAAGAACGCAGTCAGGTTATTACTGTATCTTGAGCTAATGGCCTATGTAGAGGTCCACAGCGGGAGATGGCTACAATTGGCTGCTTATATTTCTCTTCCTTCCCATCCCTCCCCCCTTTCCTCCTCTCCCTCTTTCTCCTTCCTTCCCTCCTTCCCTTCCATCCATCCTTCTCCCTCCCTCCCTCCCCTTCTTTAAATATATTTGAACACCTGGGATGCCCTACGTTGTGCTTGGTGCTTGGGATACAAAGACGAAAGAGATATAAGAGCTTTGATCTCAAAGAGCTTTAGTTTTGTAGGAGGGGCACACTCGGGAGCCAGCAGCCACATCCTACAGCAGATGTTTGTGCAAAGTTCTATGAAAACCCAGAGGAGGGAGGGGCTGGAGAGGCTTCACCGAGGAGGCACCACTGAGTTGCGGCTGGAGGGCTGGATGAGTGGTTGGGAGGGGTGGTAAAGGTTTCTAGGAGGAAAGAGAAGCAGGTACAGAGGCATGAAGGTTGAGCTTGCGCATTTGGTTTTGTCTGTGCGTATGTCTCTGCGTGTCTGTGTGTGTGTGTGTGTCTCTGTGTGTGTCTGCACATGCATGTGTCTGTGTGTGCACGTGCATGTATGCTTCTGTGTAGTTATATGTATGTGTGTGTCTGTCTGCATGTGTATGTCTGTGTCGGTGTATGTGTGTGCGTTTATCTATGTGTGTCTGTGTATGTGTGTGCGTGTGTCTGCGTGGTGTGCATGTGTGTGTGTATTGCGGGGCAGTGGGCCCGAAGAGGTGGCAGGACTGATGGGGACAGCCCTGCCCATTGCCTCAGGAAGCCCCGCCTGTGTGGGGTCCCTGGAGTCATTTCCTTGTCCCTGAAACAAGGCCATTGTCATGGAGGGGATGTTCCTCCTTGGAGGTCTTGGCATGGGAAGCACAGGGCACTGGTCATGGCCCTGGGACCTTTTCTGCCCCTACACCAGATGGGGGCTGCATTCTCCCTGTCCCTGGGTGGCTCTCTGTGGGGGCCGCTCTGCTTAGGGCTTTCAGGCCACACAAAGACACTGTCCATGACTCTCCTCATTGAAAGTTTCCTTTCATGACATCTAAGACATGGGAGAAATTCCACTGGACTCATCAAGAATAGGCTGAGCCATCCTTGGGCTGGCGGCTCCCACCATGGGGCAGCTGGGCCAGCTTGGTGGGTCCTGACCCTCAGCGGATTGGGGCTTGCCCACCTCTAGGTCCTCCCCACCCCCAGAGCAGCTCAGGGCAGAGGAGGAGCATACCTAGAGGCCTCTGGAACCCGGTCCCAGCCTCGACGCTCCCCGCGCCTTCTCGTAGTGGCAGCAAAACTGAAAGAGGGCCCTGAGTGCGTACCTCCTCTTGCCTGGGGCCTGGCCCGGAATCCTGGGAAGCTGCCTCATTGTGATGAAGAGGTGCCCCCTCCTTTTCTGGGGGGGCGGGGGCCTCTGACCACTGAAATCCATGGGCACTGCAACAAGATCAGAGGCCTCTGGCAGGCTCCGGACGAAGGCTAAAGAGAGCTGAGGTGGAGTTTGGCACTCGGGAAGCACTGGTTGATGGTAGCCAGGAGCTCTGGGAGCTCAGGGACATCTGTCTCTTTACAGTTGCCCGATACAGAACCACATGCTTCTGAGGCGCGCGGGTGAATATTTATTGAATGCACGTGGGCATACATGAATGATTTAATGAACCTTTCCTCTCGTCCCTTCAGTGAGCCTCAATTTCCACTCAAGGCCTCCATCCCCCTCCAGTCTGCTTCTCTGAGCTTGAGTCTGGCACGTTCTTTCCAACATTCTTTCCTGAGCCAGTCTCGGGTCCATTCCTCGTTCCCAGCTCCTTGAAGGCTGAAGTTAAACTCACTCATGCCCACAACGCACCTCGGATCTATTTCCTATTGTAGGCAGCTGCCCATTTTCGAGAATCTCTTCTGTGATTCCCCAAATTTTTCCTTTATGAGAAGAGGAGCTGGAGGGACCTCAGGTGGCCCTTCTCCATCAGAGAAGAAGCCCAGCTTGTGGTGTGATTATTGCCCCAGAGTGTAGACAAACGAAGTGGCTTGCCCAGAGCCCCTTAACCAGGAAGCATCGACTGGCTAGGAATGGTTGTAATAATGTGCTGGCTGAGATCGTGGGAGTCAGTTGCCTAAGTTTGGATGCCGGCTCCAGTACTTCAGCTCTTGGGGCCTCAGTTTCTCATCCATAAAGTGGACATACTATTTCTCACTTCAGAGGGCTGTCGGGTGGATGCACAGAGTTAATGTGTACAAAGTGCTTGGAAGCGACTTGGGAGCTAAAAAATGCCCACTGAGTGTTGGCTGTTCCCATCACTTGCTATGTACCTACTGGCCCAGATTTAGAGCCCAGCGTTTTACTGGAGTGTCTCCTGAATCCTCACAATAAATCTATGGAGTCCTACAGCTGAGGCCACCGAGGCGTCGGGAGACAACACGGCTTGCCCAAACCCCAGAGTTAGCTGCGCACGGCTGGGTCAAGTGTGGACTCAGCCCCTGCTCACTCCAGAACCCTTCTTCTGACGGAGTGCTTAATCTTCCGATCCCTCTGCCAGGGCGGGGTAGAGGGGAGAAGAGGGGGAGGGGGGCTGAGAAACAACTGCTACTTGTTTCCAAGAGCCGGCTGGAGAGGAAGCCGTCAGCCCTGCACCTGCAGCCGCCCCACCTGAGCTCCGCAGGTAAGCCGACCTGGCTGGAACAGGGAGCCAGGCCCGCAGCAGAGCCCCCGCCCGGCCCCTCCCGGCAGCAGCAAGCTTCTTCTTTAAGTCAAATGTTGCCTGGAAGTCATTGCTTCAGCAATTACCTCTGAAACCCATTGTTTCCACAGCCCCATTAACATGTCAGATCCTGGCAGCCACTGACGGGGCAAACACCCCTCCGAGGGCTGCAATTCAATTTAAGATCCCCTCCCCTGCACAGACAGCCTCGAGCCGGCCCATCTCCAGATTTCACCAAATCGAGGAGAGGGTCTCAGGGCGCAGTTTGATCATGCTGCTTCCTAAATTAAAAACAAAATTGTAAGTGTTAAACATCTTTAACAAGTCATTAAGCCCCAGCCATAATCCAGAAAAAGTCCCTTAATGAGTAATGACATATGTTGTGAGCACAGTTATCTCCTAATGCCGGCAGCCGAGATGGCGTGATGAAATGGCACGGTGCTCAGAAGGGATGGATCACCACTAATGGCAGGGTAATTCCAGGCTGTTGGGCTGAGGACCCTGAAGGGCCGAGGAGGCAGCCCGAGCCAGGAGGCCGGGCACTCTCGACTGGACGAGGCGGTCCTCAGCCTCCCTGCCTGTCCTGGCCCTGGAACCCCCTGTTTGCGCTAGGGGCTGCCCCGTTCCCACTCACAGACAGCTCTGCTCTGGGCTCTGCC
The DNA here is from genome assembly GCF_964656455.1 of Halichoerus grypus. NCBI lineage: Eukaryota > Metazoa > Chordata > Mammalia > Carnivora > Phocidae > Halichoerus > Halichoerus grypus. Next base: position 158,545,833 of record NC_135716.1, on the reverse strand, counting down.
CCAGAATGGGGTCTGTGGGAATGCAGAGGTTGGGCACTAGCCCTCATGCATTGTCCCATGGTTGCGGGTCCTCCCAAGCAATCCTTGTGTCCCAGCCCAAGTCCCCAGGCTCTTGAACAAGCCATGCATGTTCTCCCAGTCCTATGAATGTGAAAATGTTGGGGTTTGGAGCAAAAAGTCAAGAAAGAATTCTTGAGGCATCTTCGGTGCAAAGAGCAGTTTATTAAAGCACAGGGACAGGACCCGTGGCCAGAAAGAGGTGCACTGGGATTGTGAGGAGTGACTATGTCCTTTCAAGTTGGGAGGGGGTTAGGGATTTTGGAAGCAACATTTCCAGGACCTTGAGGGGCTAGTTGCTGTTAAGAAAAGGTCATTTGCTACCGTCTAGTAAAACCTGAGTCATGAGACCCTTCAGATATATATCAGGGGGCCATATGCTTGGAGGATGATTGCCAACATATATCTTGCAGGGTAGAGATAAAGGAAGTTTCCAAAGGAATCTTTATATGTTAAAGGATACTTACAGGATCCTGGAGGTTGGGATAATGTTAAGCTAAGATTGCCTTTTGCCCTTAGCAAAGTATCAACATCGGGGCAGTTGAGCTCCTAGAGAAAGGTCACTCTGCCCGTCTCAAGGACTTGTCAGTGGGCTGTAAGTTGTAAGGAAATTTAGTTTTTTTCTTTTGCCTTTGTTCTCCACATCAGTATCATAGAGACTCTGCCTTGTCCCTCTGTCCCTGCTGGCCTCTCTCTCTGCTGCCCTTTCCTCCCTGCTGGGTTCCAGATCCTGCCCTCGATCCACTCTCCGTGTGTTGAGGCCCGGACTTGTTGCCTGGGCCTCCATTCAGTCTGTGCCCCAGAAGGCCTGACTCAGTGCTCTGGCCCTGGCTGACCACCCTTCTGGGCGCCTGTCTGATGTTCATTTTCTCATGGTATAGTTCCAGACATGTGAAGAAACTAACTGGCTGGCCCTCACCCCCAAATCCCAATTCTCAAAAGAGAGACCATGTTTGCCCAGCTTGGGTCATGTGACCGCCCCCAGGGTCATGGGATGTGGCCCACCCACGGGGTGATAAACAGCCCTCAGAGAAAAGGGCTTCCTTCTTCCTCTTTGGACTTCTGTGACTTTGGCCCCACACATTCCACCCACCCACCTCCTCCTTGCTGCGTCTTGCTTCTGTGATACTCCCTCCATGCACTGCTCTGCGATTTGCAGCTGCAGGATGCCGCTCGAGCCAATGAGTGTTGGGTCAGAGACTCCAAGCAGGCCCCAGCACTTAAAGGAAGGGGGAAGCAGGGCAAGGAAGGGGAGGAGGCCAACTGAGGGTATGACTTCAGGCCAAATCCACAGAGGGGAGTATCAGTCTGATCCCGCAGGGAGCTCTGGAATGGGAGTTACACCCCAGAGCATTACCTGCCTGAGCCGAGCTGCAGGTGTTGGGAGTTAGAAGCAAAGCAAACCCACCCCACTCGCTCGCTCGCTCACTCACTCACTCATTCACCGTTTATTCAACATGTGCCAATTGCCACATTCTTATTTGAGTGTTTGCTACCTGCCAAACATTGTGCTAAGAACTCTACATACCAAATTGAAAACACAATCGACCCATGACGTAGGTGCTATTATGAGCTGCATTCTATAAGATAAGGAAACTGAGGCCCAGAGAGGTTCAGGAAGTGATCTGCCCACGGTCATGCACTCTAGAAATTTTGGAATCAGGATATGAACTCAGACTTCAGAGCCAGTGGGCTGGTGTTTCTGAGAGAAGAGCTATGGAAACTATATACATATATTTTTTGTTTGTTTGTTTGTTTTTTCTTTTCCTTTTCTCTTCTTTCCTAAATCTCAGGCCTCTACAATTATTCGAGCCGGCCTAGCTAAATACTAACACACTGGTCCCCAAACAAACCCAAATCATTTAAATTTTAACGGCCAATAAAACAGTTGGAATTTCAGAGTTGGGAGGTAGTTAAGAGGTCTCCTGGCTTCCCCCTTGCGTTGAACAGATGAGTGAAACGAGGCTGGGGCAGAATTGTCTTGTCCGAAGTAACTAAGCAAGTGGGTGATAGCCTCCCAGACGGCGTCGTGCACAAGATGCCGCAGAACCACACTCCCCTGTCTCCCAGCGGTCGGCTGCTTTGCCGAAAGCGCGGGGGGAACGCCTCACTGTGCAGTCTACTTAGAAAGAGCAGAGCAACATCATAGTAGAGGATCAATTCCTGACCATGCATTCAAAATTCGACACTTACAGGGGTTCCCTGCAGAGTTCTCTCGATTGGTGCCAAAAGGAAGCCGCGTTGCCCATCAGGGGCCCGGGGCGGGGGGTGCGGCCAGGTAAGGCCTGAAGCAGGGTAGGAGCCTGTCTCGGACCGGGGATGCTCTCAGCTCGGGCTGGCTGCCTCCTGCCAGGCCTGTTGACCTTCGACCCCACTTCTGGATCTTACCCTTCGGTCAGTCCTCAATTCTAAGCTTGACCCATATCTTGGATCCTTCTGCCTCGGTAGCTCTTTTGTACCTAAGAACTTCTTGGCTGTCCTGCCCTTGGGATCCCTGCTTTCTAACTTCGTTGACCTTCTAAAGCTGGGCCTGTGCTTAATGCTCAGAGGTCCTCACTTGGCTACAAATCTGGCACTGTGAGCCTCTCAGGGACCTTTAGTGTCAGAATAGTGCCCAGGGGCCAGCCAGTTGCTGTGACAATTAAAGGGGGGACATTGAGGCTGAGTCACAGGCTTCAGTGCCCGGCAGGAGATGGTGGGGTGCTTGGGTGGGGGACTGGACTGAGTCAGAAATAGTCGCCCCTTCCAGCCTGATCGAAGTCAGCTGTGTGACCTAAGGAGACTCCCTGCCCCTCTCTGAAGGTAGAGTGGGATAGGCTAGGATACTTTCAAGCACACACTGCTCCGATTCTCTGGAGCGGAGGAAGAGGCTGCATTCTATAATCTCTGCATCCTCTTTCACATGTCGACCTTAGGGGACTTCCCCAGGCCCCAAATGGAAAACGCTACTCAGATGTCTGCCACAGGAGAAAGCTGCTGACCAGAGATTTCTTACTCCCAGCTTCTGAGCATCCAAAGTGGCTGGGATGGAGCGGGCTTTTCTGAGCCATCCGGTGCTCACAGCATGCTGGGCAAAGGGCTGGTCAGATACCACGGAGCATTCCCCCAGCGTCCGCTCTATAGCACTCGCTCTCCCGTCCTGGGACGCAAAGAGGGACAAGAAAACCCTCTTTGTTCTGGCCAGACAGTACAGAGCCCCGTTGCCATGGCAGCGACAGCCATTTCCTCCAGCTCCGAGTCGGGGCAGCAGCTCAGCTGGGCCTGGGCTCAGGCTTCCAGAAGCTGAGAGCAGAGGTCAGCCTTGTATGTGGGGGGTCTGAGTCACAGAGACCCCAGCAATGCACGGGCTGAGGAACACGAAGCTGGCAAGCACCAAGGCTGCCTTCCTGTCATCCAAAGCTGGGCTGGGGAGCAGCCAGGGGCTGGGGCTGAGGCCAGAACTCAGGGACCCAGCTGCGGAAACGGGGCTGCCTGGATGCTTAAATCTTGTACAGCCAGGCAGGCCCTGGGGTCTGGCTTTGCAGGGGCTGCAGAGCCCTGGAGGAAGTGGTGGAGAGAAGCCCCGAAAGGTTTGGTGAGGGGAAGGAGGGAGACAACTGTCCTGGACCTGTCAGACCCTGAAATAGAGTGGAGGACAAAGAATTCAGAAACTCCCTGCTGACCTCTCTCCCTTATCTGTTGAGACCTGTGGGGTGTGGGGCTTAGGCAGGAAGGTTGGAAGGACAAAGGAGAGATTCTAGGACTTCCAGGGATTAAATGGGCCAAATGGGAAGCGAGCACCCAGCTCAGCATCTGGCTTTTCCTCAGCAGGGAACAGAGGTGCTCTGTGCTCTGAAATCACAGAGGGAATTCGACTCAGTTCCACCAGTTACTGTTTGAAGGTGTATGGGGTGCTTGCCTCTCAAAGCCTCAGCCTCCTCATCGGTAAGGTGGGAATCCACACCTCAGAGTGTTCTCTGAGAACATTAAGTAAGATAATACGTGCAAAGTGCTAGGGATACTGTTTGCCCACAGGAAGTACTCAGGAAGTAGTGGTAACTAATAGTATTATTATGAGGTTGAACCAGATCAAAATGGCACTTTTGTAAGTCAGAAGTGACTAAATATCAGCAGTTTCATCTGGTTCAACCTAGAATCTGTGAGTGTGATGACCCCCCGTGTCTGTGTGAGGCTGTGGGGGAGAGCTGAGAGTTCTGCCACTTGTTCTGTGGGTAACCTTGGGCAAGTCACCCAACTTGTCTGTACCTCTGTTCCTCCTCTGGGAAACGGGGACATAAAAGTGTCATGTGCATGACATGGACACATCTAGGGTGAGCACTTAGAAGAATGCCTGGCCCGGGGCTGGGGCTGACTGAATGCTTGTTAAGTAAATAAACACGGTCAGATGGGAGAGCATGGTTATTCTTCCCATTTACATGCAAGGGAAATAAGGATTCGTGCGGGCCACATGCCTGGGCTGGAACCCAAGCAGTAGGACTCTGGGTCCAGTGAGTGCTCTTGCCATTGCCCCACCTGCTTGTCCTCTGTAGCCTCCTGTCCTGTCCAGTCCAGTCCGTCTCTCCACTCTGGTGATGGTCCGTCTGTCTGTCCAGCTGGCTGGTGAGCTAGTCTGCCAGCACCACTCATGGATCAATTCTTCCATGTGTTTATCCAGCTACTTCCTTCCTTCCTCATAAAGCCAACTTCTGTTGGACGCTTGAATTTGGTTGAGATGATCTAGAAACCTAGAAATCCTTTTTTACAAGTCGGGTCTATTGAGGTATAATTTAAAGGCAGTAAAGCTCACCCTTCCAAGGGTGCAGCTTGATGAGTTGTGACAATCCCATATAATCATGTGGTCATCACCACAGTCAAGATACAAAACACTTCTGGGGTGCCTGGGTGGCTCAATGGGTTAAGCGTCTGCCTTTGGCTCAGGTCATGATCTCAGGGTCCTGGGATAGAGCCTGCTCAGCGGGGAGTCTGCTTCTCTCTCTCCTGCTCCCCCTGCTTGTGCTCTCTCTCTCTGTCAAATCAATCAATCAATCAATCAATCTGTAAAAAAAAGGTACAGAACACTTCCATCATCTTGTCTTCCATCCCACCCACCAATTTTCTGGAGCTCCTTTGTCAACCACTTCCCTTATCCTCAGCTCCTTGATGGCTACTGATATGTTTTCTTTCCTTATAGTTTAGCCTTTTCTAGAATGTAATATAAAAGGATTCAAACAGTATGTAGCCTTTTGAGTCTGGCTTCTTTAACTTAATGCATTTGAGATTTATCTTTGTGGGTATATATATCAGTAGGATGTTTATTTTTATTGCAGAGTAGTATTCCTTTGTATGGATATACCATAGTTTGTTTATCCATTCACTCATTGAAGGATATCTGGATGGTTTCCATTTTTTGACAATTACAAATAAAGCTGCTGTAAACATTCACACATAGGTTCTTGTGTAAACTTGAGTTTTCATTGCTCCTGGGAAAATGCTTAGGAGTGAGAGGACTGGTTCATAAGGCAAGTTATGTTTAACTTTATGAGAAAGTGCCAAACTGTTTTCTAAAGTCACTATGCCATTTTGCATTCCCATCAGCAATCTATTAAAGTGCCAGTTGGTCTGCATTCTGATTAACCAAAGGTATTGCCTTTTTAAGACAATTTTTAGCTATTCTAATAGGTGTGTGATGCTATCTTATTGTAGTTTTAATTTACATTTCCCTAATGACTAATAATGTTTGACATCTTTTCATGTGTTTTGTGTGTGTGTGTGTGTGTGTGTGTGTGTGTGTGTGTATGTGTTTCCATCCATGTATCTTTGGTGAAGTGAATGTTCACAATTTTTGTCCATTTTAAAATTGGGTCATTTGTTTTCCAATTTCTGAGTTTTAAGAGTTCTCTAGTTTTCTATATGTTCTTTATCAGATATGTGCTTTGTGAATATTGTTCTCCCAGACTGTGGCTTGCCCTTTCATTTCTTAACAGTGTCTTTCAAAGAGCAGAAGGTTTTAATCTTGTTGAAGTACAATTTATCAATTTTTTCTTTTATGGATCATGCTTTTGGTGTCACATCTGTGAAGTCTTTTCCTAACTTAAAATTCATCCTTTGTTTTTTCTAGACATCTCAGGAGATCATGATCCATTTTATGTTCATTTTTATATGTGGTACAACGTATGAATCAATTTTCTTTTTTTCGTGGCTTATGGATGTACAATTGTTCCAGCACTATTTGTCAAGTTATCCTTTCTTCATTGGATTGCCTTTGTGCTTTTGTCAAAAATCAATTGACCATGTATGTAGGAGTCTATTGCTGGACACCATTCTGTCCTGTTGATCTCTGTGTTTATCCTTTTGCCAATAGCAAAAGTCTTGATTACTGTAGCTTTATAGAAATTCTTAACATCAGATACTGTGATTTATCCGACTCTGTACTTTTTCAAAATTGTTTTAGCTTTTCTCTTTCCTTCATTTTTCCAAATAAAGTTTAGAACCAGCTTGGTAGTTTCTACAAAAAAAAAAAAAAAAAAGCTAGGATTTTGATAGGGATTTTGTTCAATCTATAGATCAATTTGGGGAAAATTTATATCTTAATAATATTCCAATCCATGAACACAGCACATTGCTCCATCTATTTAGGTTATATTTGAGTTTTCCTTTAGTTTTTATAGTTTTTAGCATACAGATATTGTAATACTTTGCTAGATTTATAACAGTATTTTAGGTATGTTGGTGTTATTATAAATGGTTTCTTTAAAATTTTAATTTTCAATTGTTCATTGCTGGTATATAGACCAACAATTGATTCTTGTATATTAATTTTATATACTTTGAGCTTGTTAAACTCACTAATCTGTTCTAGTAACTTTTGTGTGATTTTTGGGATTTTCTACGTAGACAGTTGTGTCCCAGGAAATGGAGACAGGTTTATTTCTTCCTTTCTATCTGTATTCTTTCGATTTCTTTTTCTTGCCTTATTGCCCTGGCTATGATCTCTAGTACCGTGTTGAATAGAAATCATTTTTTATTCTTCTCTTTTTTCTTTTGCTCTCAACTCCACTCAGTCGGTCTTTGTGATTAAACTTCCAAAGTATATCCAGAATCTGAACACTTCTCACCATCTCTTCTGCCACAAGCTCTCTTGCCTAAATACATCCATCATCTCCTCATTGCTGTCCCTGCCTCCCTCTTGTCCCCTGTTGTCCCTTCTCCACAGAGCAGCTGATGTCATATTTATATTTCAGTTAGAACAAAACTCAAACATCTAACCACAGCCTGTAAGGTTCTATAAGAGTTGGCCCCTGCTCTCTTCTCTGACTTCATTCTCTTCACTTTCTGCACCTCAACCATATGAGCCTTCTTGCTCTTCCTCAAACATGCTGAACATATTCTCACCTTGGAACCTTTCTACTTGCTTTACCTCTGTCTGTCTGCTTCCTTTGAATTGTCCCAGTTTTGCTTCAAATGCCACCCTCTCAAGGAGGCCTTCTTTAACCCTCTGAGTGAACACAGGCCTGCCGGTCACCCCCTAGCTTTTTATTCCAATTTTATCTTCCTCATAGCACTTATCAGTGCCTAAAATTATGTTTTCCTTATGTAAGTGTTTGTTTTATATCTTTTTCCGCTCAAGGACAGGGATTGTATCTATGTCGTGTGCCCCAGGCTAGATCAACATCTATTCTATATGTCAATGAGCAACTATGACATATTTAAGTGTTTACTGACCAAATTCTTTCAGTTCTATGACCCTATGAGTGGGTGAGATGCTCTCTCCAACTTACCTCTCAACAAACTGGGTGCACTTTTCAAAAAAAAAAGATTGAGTTATTTACTTGAGAGAAAGAGGGAGGGAAGGGGCAGAGGGAGATGGAGAGAGAAACTCAAGCAGACTCCATGCTGAGCATAGAGTCCAACATGGGGCTCGATCTCATGACCCTGAGATCACAGCCTGAGCTGAAACCAAGAGTCAGACACTCAACTGACTGGGCCACCCACGTGCCCCTGGGCACACTGCTTAAGAGAACTGTTGTTTCATATGTGTTGAGTCTACTTCCTGAGCTCCCATGCACTCCCTGCCTGACAACAGTTTGACTTTGGCTGCCATCACTTTTTCTGGTAAAGGCAGTCTATGTTCTCCTTAAGACAAGGCCAGCCCAGTCCTTGCATTACTAGAGACAGAGCATATGCCTTTACTGCAGTTGATTTCTCCTTCTCTGATGAACTCTCTTTCCTCTTGGCTTCTGAGATACTGCATGTGACTGATTCTCCTCTCATCTGTCTGACTATTCCTTTTCCCATCGGTGGTAGACTATTGTTTCTTTCTCTTTATCCTTAGATATTGGTGCTCTCTATGTTTATGGTGTGGACCCACTACCTGTTCAACTGACCTTTTGATTTTACTGCCTTTTTACAAGCCATGTGTTTCAATGACTATTTATGGGGCTCCCAGTAGGTGTCAGGCCCTGGGAAGACATAGGTGAGAAAGCCGAGCATGGTCCTTGCCCTCTTGGAGCTCATAGATCAGAATGTAAGCCTCATGGTCATTGCTGCCTCTCCAGCATCTAATCTAATGCTAGACACTCAACACATATTTGGTGAATGAGTTCATACATGGGGTAAAGAGACAATCAGCAGGAACTACACAAATATTTATATAATTGTAATGATCGTAAGTGCTATAGTGGGGAAATACAGGATGCTACGAGTATGTAAATCCAGGAAATCTGATTTAGTTGGAATTGTGAGTCCTGGAAAATGCTCAGTAAGAAGACACAGAGGTTTAGCCATGAGAGATGAGCAGGTGTTGGTGAGTCAAGTGCAGATACTGGCAGATTAGAAGATCTGATCTGGTGGTGGGAAGCTGAGGAAATGCCCAATTTGATGGTTTCTGTGTCTCTATGAACTGTAAGGGAAATTTATCTACTGAGAATGGAGGATGGGTACAGAGAAGATTGGAGGTTTACAGAGAGACGTGAAGGTGTGAAGAGTGTGGGGAATGTAGGGGTGAGCTTAAATGTAGTAAGATTTCCAGACATTGCCCTTTGAAGTAGGAGATCATTGATTCATGGTGATTCCAGGCTGCTCAGTGGTGTGATTTCTTCAATGCATTCAACCTCTTGGGTCAAGTTGTGAAGAAGGGACAGTTGGGCTCATTCAGGGCTGGGCTTTTATTATGTGAGTGTAATGGCCAGAAGGATGGGCAGGGGAACTCGATGACATTTGAAAAGAAGGACTATAATGACAAATTATGGAATTTAAGCTAGATGAGCAGGAAAGTAAAGTCAGGTACCCGATGACTCTAGATTTAGCTTGGGACATCAGTGTGTTGAGCTTAAAATACCCACTTCCCTACACACTTTTTCATCCAGACTGGCATGTGAAAGAGTTCTGGCCAATGACATATATGGAGAAGCTGCTGGGTGTGGCTTTTCTGTGGGTGTTTTAAAGAGGAAAAACTCATGTGGGATGTGCCTTCTGTTCTTTGTCCTTCTTCATTTGTAGAATGAGATGGAGAGACTAGAGGTGAAGCTACTATCTTGGACATCACGAGTGTATCTGTTAACCATTGCCACAATAATGCTGTAAAAAAACACCCCAAAACTTAATGTCTCATGAAACTCTTGGTTGTCTGCAATTCAGCTGATCTAGGCAGGGCTGGTTGGCCAGCTCCACTTCAGGCTGCAGCAGTTGGGGTGGCGCGGTTCCAAGTGTCTCTTATCCTCCCTCTAGGGCACATTCTTCTCATGGGCAGTGGAAGAAGCTCAAGAGGACAAGTGAAAATTCACAAAGTCTCTTTTAAGGCCTAGGCTTAGAGCTGATACATAGTCCCTTTCAACCTCATCCTATTGGCCAAAGTATGGCTAAACCCACAGCCAAAGCATGGGGACGTATTTATCTCATTTAGTAGGAAAAATTGCAGAGTCACATGATAAAAGGCAAGAGCAAAGGAGGAGCAAAGCATTGGGGTCAGTAATGTAATTTACGACAATGGAGGTGAAAGCTACCCTCAAAACATGGCAGATCAGGAAGCCAAAAGGAGTCTGATGACTTCTTCAAGCCAGCCTCTATATTGTTAGGGAAGGACAAATCAATTCCTACTTGGTTAAGTCACTGTAGTTGGATTTCCATTACATGAGTACAATTTCTGAGTTATATAGGGAGCTTAAGGATGGGAAGAAAGTGGAGGGACCCCTGGTTTGGAGCCTTGGTGGGATCAAAGACGGGTGCCCATGGAAAGAAATTCAAATGGGAAAACATTTTGGTTGGAGAGTGGGTATTTTTAATTAGTGATTTCAGAGGTTGTGCAGTTCCTGGTAGTGACAGCTCCTGAAGTGCAACAGGTGTGGAAGGGAGGACACTGGAGGTGAGGAAGTCAAGAACTGATAAGCCGGCATCCAGGAAGGATTCCCCATCTGGATACTCAAGACATCACACATGCGTTGGGTAGAAAAAAGACCGGGATCCAGGGTCGGAAGCCTTCCCTGTATGAGGAGGAGTGGTCAGTAGAGAACTGCAACGAGAGAGCCACTGGGTGGGGTAGCCAGATGGCAAGGGTCTCAAAGGAGCCAGGGGTTTACAAGAAGATGGGGGGAGAAGTGAGGATGCCCAATTTCATATTTACAGTGCAGGCTGCCCCTTAAGATGTAGACACACAGAACCACCCTCTAGATATTTGCATTTCATGCTCCCCAGGCATTTGCAGTTCAACATATCTGAGGCCAGACTCATCATATTTTCTCTGCAAACCCACCTCTCTTCCTGCTGCCACCCACGCACTCAAACCGGAAACCTGGGGATCCTTTCAGGATCTCCCTCTCCCTCATCCTGTCATTACATCCTACTAATTTTATATCACAAATATGTTCCAACCCATCCCCTCTTTTCTGTACCCTATTGCAGACCTCCATCATCTCCTACCAGCTCCTCTTCCTTGTTCCCCTAACCATGCTCCCCGCCTCCAGTATCTCCCCATGAAATCCATTATCTGACACCTCAGGGAACCACTCCAATGTTGGCTGAATTTGAAATCACACTCAGCACAAGAGACAATCATGAAATACCTGCTTTGTCTCTCAGACTCATGAATATGAAAATGGATTTCTGAAGCTAGCAGGGTGGGGGAATAGGTATAAGGAATAAGGGTGGGTTGTCCTGAGAGGCAGGGGCTCACCCGGGGAAGTCCATGCCTGTCCAGTCTTGGGGCAAGATGAGAGGTGAGCCCTCTCTGTACACCAAGTGGATGGTCGCGGTTGTAGGGGAGACCAAAATAGCCTGGCATCGCTAGCTGCCTTGGAGGTCCCACAGATGTCTGAGTGTGGGACAGTGAGCGGATGTCTAGCGGAGAGGCCTGGGGGAGGGGAGGCCAGATGGCAAGATGTGGGGGGTGAGGATGGTGGAGAGGGACTGGCGGCAGCTGGGAAGGATCAATGGCTTTTCCCTTTCTGTATTTGCCTGTGTTGCTATCCCTGCTCAGATGAAAGAAATTCAAATAGTTATTGATTCGCACTGAGGGGAGAGCGTGGGGATGTGGTCTGGCTTCCTTACAGCTGCACCCAGCCCCAGCGTCCTCCCCTGGGCCCTGCTCAGCCTATTCCCAGCCCCTGTCCCCGCACCTACCCTAGTCTTTGGCTTGGGGAGGCCATGTGCTCAGTTAAAAATACTTCCCTACTCGCTTTTTCATTCAAAGCAGCCATGTGAAGCAGTTTTGGCCAAGGAGATGCAAACAGAAATTTCTGGGACGTAAGTCCAGACTCCCCCACCCCTCCACCGCCTGCCACCCACCCTCCCACCATTTAGCTCGAGGTGATGGAGACAGATTTGATCAGGGGTCCCAAACTGTGGGGACAGAGGGCCAATGCCAGCCTGCCCTGCCCCGGGAGCTAAGAATGGCTTTTACTTTTTTAAAGGGTTATAAAGGAAAACAAAGACAAGTATGTGGCAGAGACTGTGTGTAGCTTTCGAGGCCTGAAGCATTTGCTATCTGGCAAAAGTTTTACTTTACAGCAAACTTTTGCTGAGCCCTGGTTTACACTGTTGTCCTGCTTGTGTTTTTTGCAGGCGAATTTCCCCTAAGTCTGAGCATTAGGAGCGAAGAGGCTTGGGCTGCCTCCCCGCGGACCTCAGCCCTCTGCAGTCTCCACCCCCTGAGGGACGGGAAAGGGGTCAGTCTCCTCAGTGAGAGCCTACAGCTGCTTTGCAAGGGCTGCTGTGGCCCCAGTCGCCACCCCCCCCACCCCCCCGCCCACCTCCTCATCCTCTGGGCAGACACACAGGGATGCCTTGACCAGCGGAGGCCAGTCAAGGACGGGCTCCTTTCTAGGAGTTGTTCAGCGGGGCAGTGGCCGCAGGGCAGACGGGGTCCAGATGCTGTGTGTCCCTCGCAGGGTGGCCTCCTGAGGCACACACAGCTCCTGGCCTGGGGCTCGTCCCGACTTCTCAGCAGCCTTCAGCTTTGTCGGCAGGACTGCAGAACTCGCGGGGGCCTGGCAGTAAGGGACAATCCAAGGGTTTTAGTCCCCAAGGTGTTGTCATCCTTGCTGGGGGACTGAGGGCAAGCCAGCACACTTCTCGGAGTCTCAACTTCCCCAGCTTTAAAATGGGGATAACCATAATTCCCTGCAAGGGCCATTTCAAGTATTTAAAATAAAAGATTCTGGTTCTGTATCAGTATTTAGTAGAAATAAATGACCAGAAAAAAATTGCACGGTATATAAATTTCTGGCCTGCTCTCCCCTGGCTCAGAGGGTGGACATGCCAGTGTAGACTGGGAAGACGGGCGTTGTCATGCCCGCTCTCGGGGCCGAGTCCCCTTGGGCAGGGCCCTGCTGAAGTTCACAGAGTGGGCTTGAAGTCGCTACCACGGGTCAATGCAAGGAAAGGGTCTGGGGAGCACAGCTACACCTGAGGGAATGTGTGTATGGAATGGCCCCGCCTCAGGGCCAGGTGCTGGGAGGAAAAAGGCCACGGCTCGTGGGAGGTGCTGAGCTCGCAGCTGACCCCACCCCATGGGATGTGCAGAAATCAGCAGGAAGGGGCATCGATCGCCATCGGCAGCTGGGCCACGTGGGCTGCCCATCGATTGGAGGCCTGTCTCTCCCTACCCTTCCCTCCCCCTTCCCCGGTGGGCAGCGAGAGTCTCTATTGCCTTCCGCTGCTTCTGACAGCACCTGGGAGGGGAGGGGAGAGGAGAGGAGGGCAGAGAGAGGCACCAAGAAATCTTCCTGATCCCCCTGGACAAAGAGATCTGGCAGCTGCGCGTAATTCGGGACTCCGATAATCCTTAATCCAGCCCCATTTGCACATAAATGCAGCGCCTGGCTTCTGACCCCGGAGGTCCTGGGAGCTCTTTGGGGGGTTTGCTCCCCTTTATTTACTCTCTGAGTTTTCATTGGCAGAAAGCCCCTCTGGCCTCCTGGCACTGAAAGGAAGAGGATTTCCCAAAGAAGTCCCTTTCTTGGGATGGGAGAGAATCCCTGCAAATGGAGCTCCTCAGTATCCAGGGCTCCAGACGGGGCCCCCAAAAAGGCTGGGAGGGGGTGCCCACGGGGCTGGCGTGACTGGCTCTGCGGTGGGTGGGACCTCAGCTTTCCGGAGCCTTGAAACGTGTAGGGCAGAGAGAGGGGACAGGCATCTCAGGATTTGGAGCCAGAAAATCTGCAGCTGCGGAAAACAGCCCCTTGCTGGTCTTTTTTTTTTTTTTTTTTTTTTTAAGATTTTATTTATTTGCGAGAGAGAGAATGAGAGACAGAGAGCATGAGAGGGAGGAGGGTCAGAGGGAGAAGCAGACTCCCTGCTGAGCAGGGAGCCTGATGTGGGACTAGATCCTGGGACTCCAGGATCATGACCTGAGCCGAAGGCAGTCGCTTAACCAACTGAGCCACCCAGGTGCCCCCCCTTGCTGGTCTTACTTGGGACGGACACAGAGACACAGAGAGGTGTGTGTCTCTCTCTGACATTTATTGAGAATGTGCCCGGTACCGTACTCAGTGTTTTCAAAACATGATGTCACCTTATGCCATGACAGCCCTTCAAAGTAACGTAGCTACGATTATCCCCATTTTACAAGTAAGGACACGGAAGCTCGGATAGTGGAAGTGAGTTACTCAGTATCTTCGTGGTCGTTAAGTGTTAGTTCTCCTGTGTGTGACTCCAGAAGCAGAGCCCTCCCATGCTGCAGGCTGCCTTGGTTCTTCCCATTGCTGGCTTGCCCCTCAGACACCGGAGGACACCAGGGACAGGCCGGGCCATCTTCCAGGAACTTGGGGTGGTGGCTAAGTGCTTAGGCTGTAGTCAGATTCCTGTAGTCTGGGTTCAAATTCCATCTGTGCCGCTCCTCAGGCTTTCAAGGGAGCTGGTGCTAGGCCTCCTCTGGCCACTCCCCTCCCCTCCAGGGCCAGGACTCCACGAGGAAGGGCCCACCTGGAAACCTCTAGATGACGATCACGTTCCAGGTACCTGGGGCACCAGAGTTCCCCACCCAAATGGCCCCACACCCACTCCCAGGGCCTGTGTGAGCCTCTTCCTTGGGTCTGTCCTCCGGGGGCAGGCCACATGGGGGGTATTCTGTGTGGACAAAGGAGGAAGCCAGGCAAGGCACGTGGGGGACTCTGCTGAGTCCAAGAATCTAAACGCAAATCCGTCTTTCCAGGTCCTTGTGAATGTTTACGTGGGAAGGGATTTCATTACATATATTTGTAATTTTTGAAAGTTCAAGCTTAGATACTTGGGCCTCCCTTTGTGCTCGTCAGATGTGAGGGGTGGCCCGGCTCGGAGTCTAGAACCAGACTGCCCGCCTCGGTTCAAATTCTGGGTTCTGCCCTTACTAGCTATGTGGCCTTGAAGGAGTTACTAAGTCCTTTTGTGCTTCCTGTTTTTTTCATCTGTAAACTAACAGCACCGACCTCATAAGGTTATTGCAAGAATTCAGAAAGATTCTACATGTGAAGTACTTAGAAATACTGCCTGGAACGTAGTGAATGCCGACGTGGATTTCGCTTTTTTCCATTTCAGGATGGCTGTATTTAGAAGGAGCTGCTGTCGCTTCATGCAGCCCCGGTGGCCGCAAGGGTGTGGGGTGGGGAGGCGCTCAGGAGGAACACAGAGCACTGCGGTTGAGCTTCGGGCCTCTGCCACTCTTGCTATGTCACCCTTTACACAGTCCTTAACCTCTCTATGTCTCTTTGCTCATCTTGCAAATGGGGATGATTTGACCTACATCAAGACGGAGAGCAGATAAGGATTCAATGAGAAAATATCTGGCCGTGCCCGACGCAGTACCCAGCACATGGTAGAGAGTTGACAATTTTCCAGTTCTTCTTGTAAAACATCCCCGTTTCATTCTCTTGTCCTCCCTTCCTTCTCTACCCCTCGCTCAGATGCATAGGCATTTGCCTCAGTTCCTCTGTGCAAGCATGTGAGCTGAGGTTTCCAGACTGGGATACCGATGCTCAGGGAGGGAAGTGATTTTCCCAAGGTCACACAGTGATCAGTGGAAGAGTCAGGGCTTGGGCCACCAGCAGTGGGGAGGACAGAGGGATGTTCCCACCCACTGTGCACTCACTCTGTGCTTGGTACTCAGGTACTGGTACACAGTGCCCATGGTCACCCCAGGAGGTGGGGAGCCTTACAGACACCCCCCCTTTTACAACTGATGAGACGGAGCCTTAAGGGTGTGAAGAGACCTTTCTATAGTAGATTTCTCTCAGCTGCCAGTTTTCTCTTTTGGAAAGTGTGATAAGTAAGCATTCCTAAAGCTGGCTCCAGCTTTGAGCAGGTTCATCTTTGTGACCTGATTTCTCACTGTCTCCCAAAGGATGGGCATAATGACTATGCGATGATTGGTACCTTCTCTCCCTGGATTGGACACCGGTTTCAAGAATTCCCTGAGGGGCTAACCTCTAATTTCAATATGTTAATGTGTGGAATCTAATGGCATATTTATTTCTTATGTAGATGCTAGTTATTTACATGGGAAACTGATTTATCTATTAGATAATTAGTAAACTTCAATAATTGCAAAAACCTTTTAGCAATCAGTTGACATTTAATTAACATACAATAACTG
The DNA here is from genome assembly GCF_964656455.1 of Halichoerus grypus. Taxonomy (NCBI): domain Eukaryota; kingdom Metazoa; phylum Chordata; class Mammalia; order Carnivora; family Phocidae; genus Halichoerus; species Halichoerus grypus. The sequence continues at coordinate 158,529,737 of NC_135716.1, read as the reverse complement.
TCTTATTAAATCTACATTAAATGCCTATTGGAGTTAATTAAAACTCATACCTATGACTCCGCATTCTTTGGGAATCCTCATTAAAGCCCACCAGTAAGAATGCAGATGGGAAAAATCCCAGGAAAGCAGTTTTTAATGGAGTTACTTGAGTCCATGAACTGGACTCACACATTTATTCAGCACCTACTATGTACTTAAAACAAAGGCAAGCAAGACAGAAATAGGCCTTGCCTTCAAGTAATATACAACTGAGTGGGGGATATGGAGATTATTCAAATAGTCACACTGACAAATGTTCCTCTGTAACTCTGACAGGTACAATGAAAGGCAGGTAGGCAATGGGAAGACCCAGAGTAGGAGGATTTTACTTGGTCTTGGGAATCAAGGTGGCTGCTTGAGCTATCTGGGGAAAGAGGGACGAGGAGGTGCTCCAAGCAGAAGGAAATGCATCTGCAAAGGCTCTGGGGAGGGAGGGAACATGACCAGTAGGAGGGACTAAAGGCCATTGTTGTACAGCAAGGAACAAAGAAGAACATGGAGGTAAGGAGTCTAGGCCTTCTCCTACAAGCAACAGGAAGTGGGAATTAGTGTGTGTGTATGTGTGCATGTGAGCAGCATGATTGGATTTGTGTTTAGAGAAGGTATTCCGGCTGCAGCTAGGAAATTGGATTGGAGGGGGACCCAAACGGGTCTGTCCAAACCAGTCAGGAGGCTGGAGCTGTGGTCCAGCGGAGAAACTCCAGTAGCTTGGGCTGGATGACAGAAAGTGGTGAGGATTGGGGGGGCGGATATTGAAACATTTGATGCTCAACAGGAGGTGGATTGCAAGGGAGGGACTCAGGAAAACCTCTGTGTGTCTGGCTTTTGCAACTGGCTGGCTGGTGCCATTCACTGGAAGCAGGAGCACCAGAAGAGGTTCAGATTTGGAGTGAAGACCAGGAGAGTCTTGAATGTGTTGAGGATGAGATGTCTAAGAAAAAATGTGAAATAGACATGTATATAGGCCTTGAACTCAGAGGAAAGTTAGGGCTGAAGACTTAAAAGAACCTCATGCTTGGGTTTACTCCAGAGACCTGATTTAACTGGTCTGAACTGCAGGTGTTTCTAGCATGCAGCCCAGTTTGAGAACAACTAGTCTAAGTGAGAAGCATAGACTTGATTGTCCACTGCCTTGATCTGAGCATCTCTAGCTCGTTCGATTCACCTCTACCAGAGCCCATTCTCATCTGCCCATATACATGGGCTCCTATTACTGTTGATGCTATAAATAATAATCATGTCACCCAGGGTACAGAGTGCTTACTATGCTCTAGGACTGTCTTGAATGCTTTTCTTCCTCTCTTTCATTTGATCTTCACAACAAAATTGTGAGCTAGGTATTATCTCTATTTTACAGGCAAGGAAGTGGAAGCTCTAAGAGGTGTAGTGCTTTGCTCACTGTCACGCAGGTAGTACTTAGTGGACTTGAACCCAAATCCATTGGACTCCCAAGTCTTCATGCTCCATCACTATGTATGCTGCCAGTCTCCCAGTGCAACCAGGGAGAGGTTCTTTAATGTGGCTGTTTCACAGGGGTAAGTCTGATGAGCAGGATGGAAGGATCCATGACTGCCATATATGCCTTGGGTCCTGGTCCTCAGCAAGAAGCTCTTGTTATTTGCTGGAGAAAGACAAGAGGCAAGTTTGCCAGTGGCCCTCTCCCTTCCCTATGAGCTGCCTTGGTTTGGAGCCATACAAAGCTAACAGAGAAGAAAGAATAGAATTCACATGTATTGAATAGGTCAAGAAATTATTGTAATGGACCCCAGTTCACCTATATATTATCAAACCTTTGTTGAAAAGCCAGCACTTCAGGGCACCTGGGTGGCTCAGTCGTTAAGCGTCTGCCTTTGGCTCAGGTCATGGTCCCAGGGTCCTGGGGTCGAACCCCACGTTGTGCTCCCTGCTCAGCGGGAAGCCTGCTTCTCTCTCCCCCACTCCCCCTGCTTGTGTTCCCTCTCTCACTGTGTCTCTCTCTGTCAAATATATAAATAAAATCTTAAAAAAGAAAAAGAAAAGCCAGCACTTCTCAAAACATATTCCAAAATTAAATGGTATTACTTGAGAGGAAAAAAAGGGCTTTTGTGGTCAAATAAGTTTAGATACTGTCGGACCAGTCAGTTCCTTTATTATGCTTCCATGAAGCTCCAAGAGGGGTGGAGAGTATGCGGTTTCCTGATCTTATTTAAACCAAAGAATGCGTCTTTTCCTTTATTTATTTATTTATTTATTTATTTATTTATTTATTTATTTGACAGAGAGAGACATAGCAAGAGAGGGAACACAAGCAGGGGGAGTAGGAGAGGGAGAAGCAGACTCCCCGCTGAGCAGGGAGTCCGATGAGGGCTCGATCCCAGGCCCCCGGGATCATGACCTGAGCCGAAGGCAGACGCTTAAGGACTGAGCCACCCAGGCGCCCCTCCTTTATCTTTTATTAAAACAGAGCATCTAGCTCAGAGTTTCTCAAAGGGTGGGTCCCCAAACCACATGCATGAGAGCCACCTGAGGGGGGATTCTTAAAAATGCAGCCTTAGGTCCCCTCCCAGACCCTCAGACCCTTCATAGAAATCTCCCCAGATGGGGCCCAAGAGACCTGCAGTTTTATCAAGCGCACCAGACTATTCTAGTACTCACTACGCTTTTATAACCACTCTCCTGGAAGGCTAATGTTCTGAGAAACACACTTTGGGAAATGCTGCTATGGACTGGGTACATCATTATCTTCCATGAATTGCTATTTTAAAGTGGGTATAGATGCTATAATAAGCAAAATACAAATTTGCTCGAATTGTTCCCCAAACCCAGAGTCCTTTCTGTTAAACACTGATGTTCTTGATCAGGGGGCTAAAAGTATAACCACCCTTCTGTGGGAGGTCGGTGGGACGCCTGGAAGTTAACAAGGGGTTCTCAAAATGTGGGCTAGAGCAGCAGAAAACCCCCCTACTGCAGGGGCTGTCTGGCTGAGCTCTGCACAGCCCGGGATTCCGTATGTAGGGGTCTCCAAAATCATTAGCGAGGGGAAGGGAAAGGTAACTCTGCCCGTTGGTTTCAACCAGAGCAGTTTTACTATGACCTGTTTAAATTTTGTTTGAAATCAGGGTCTAGATGCTTTAAAAAAAAAAAAAAGTTGGCTGAGCGCTGATGCACTTCCTTCATTTGTCGGAGGAGGAATCTGTGACCCAAAGAGGGAAAGGGACTTCTCTAGAGTCACCCAGCGGGCCAGTGGCAGAACCTCCCGAGGCTCCCCGGCCAGCACTTGGCCTGAATCGCTGCGCAGAGTGTCAGGGCTGTTAAGATGCAGCCCACGGCCTGTGCGGCCAAAGTCAGCTGTAAGTCAGAGCCGGGACGCAGCCCGGGGAGAGCCGGCGCCGTCCTCCTTGGGGCTGACCTCCCTCCCTGGCCTCACCGTTCCTCTCCTCGATGCCTTTTCTGAGCACCTAAGCATATGTATGAAGCGGAAATCAAACGCCTGACTCGGACTTGACAGAACTGCTGAACTAAGAGCCATATCATGTCCTCTACTGAAGGACATCACCTTGTCAAGATAAAGCTTGGTAAACGTTCCACAGAAAGCCAGGCTTCCAGGGCAGGATCATGTATATTCATGGGGACTCCGAGCCTGCCCACTGCCCCGCCGCAGGCTTCCTGCCAGCCCGCTGACCAGCTGGGCAGCCCCGGAGGCTGTGGTGCGAAGGGGACATGGTTCCTCTCCTTTGCTCTTACCTCCAGACCCTCTCCCACCTCCAGACCCTCTTACTCAACTGTGCTTTTGCCCCGTGCCGTCCCAGCCTGTGACTCCTTTTCCCCTTTCTCCCCTGCTTGGAGAAGACTCATTGCCCCTTTATGGTCCAGCTCAAAGGTCCGCTCTTCCTGAGACATCTCCCGGCCCCTGCAGACTGATCTATTACTCCCTCCTTCTGGCAACCAGGCAACAGCCCAGAGTTCCGGCACAGCCTCCCTCACGCACTTTGAATGCTCGCTTACATGTCTCTTTCCTCCTTTCCACCCAGAGCTCCTGGAGGTCAAGGCAGCACCCCCCGAACCCAGCCTAGGGCCTGGCCCCGAGCGGGGACCAGAACGTGTGGACTGATGCTCTGGTGGCAATTCTTCTGTGAGTCGTGCGCCAGCACAGCCGTAACGAAGGACCACAGTCTGGGGGCTTCAGTGACAGACTTTTATTTTCTCGTAGTCTGAGGCTGGAAGTCTGAGATCAAGGTGTGGGCAGGGTTGGTTTCTTCTGAGGCTTCCGTCCTTGGTTTGTAGATGACAGTGTTCTCCCTGCGTCATCACGTGGTCTGCCCTCTGTTCTTGTCTGTGTCCTAATCTCCTCTTCTTGTAAGGACACTGATCATATTGGCTTAGGTCCACCCCAAATGTAATCACTCCTCTAATGATCCTATCTCTAAATACAGCTGTATTCTGAGGTACTGGTGGTGAGGACTTCAACATATGAATTTGGGGGGACACAACTCAGCCTACAACACTGTGTAACAAAATTTCCTCCAAACTTAGCATCTTAAAATGGCAATGTTAATATGCTCATAGATTCTGTGGGTCAGGACACCATGCAGATGGCTTATCTCTGCTCTACGACATCTGGGGTCTTGGCTAGGACAACTCTAAGGCTGGGGGCCAGAATCCTCCAAAGGCTCATGCACTCACACACCTAGCATGTGGGCTGGGATGCCACAAAGACTGGGATTGGGACTGAAATGCCTACATGTGTCTTTTCCTCCAAGGTGGCTTGGCTTCCTCCTGGCATGGTGGCCTCCAGGGAGTTGGATCTCTTACCTGGTGGCTCAGGGCTCCAAGAGCAAATGTTCTAGTGAACAAGGTGGCATCACATCACTGTTTAGGACCCAGCCTTGGGGTCATACAACTCACTTCCCTTGGGCTCTATGGGTTGAAGCAGTCACATGCTCACGCAGATTCAAGGGGAGGGAAATCAGGCTCCACCCACCTTTGATCGGGCAGTGACAAGGCCACCTGGAGAAGAGCATGTTGGAAGTGGAGCATCGTTGTGGCCATCTTTCTTTTTTTTTAAAAAAAAAGATTTTATTTATTTATTTGTCAGAGAGAGAGAGAGAGAGAGCACAAGCGGGGCGAGTGGCAGGCAGGAGAAGCAGGCTCCCCGCTGAGCAGAGAGCCCGATGTGGGACTCAGTCCCAGGACCCTGGGATCATGACCTGAGCCGAAGGCAGATGCTTAACCGACTGAGCCACCCAGGGGTCCCGTGGCCATCTTTTTAGAAAATGTAGCCCACACGACTGAGCTAAATAGAATTCAAAGGCACACTTTGCCATCATTACAGGACATTTTGGAGTTGGTTGCATGTCACGGGAAAACAATGCTGGTCCCGTTGTTTTCCCTGGAACATTATTTTGCACATACATATGTTTTGGGGTTCATTGTCTTTAATCTTCATGTTTACCTGGGATAATGACCACACCTATCACCTGTCCCCCATCAGCTGCTAGCTGTGAGGCTTTGGAGGTCAGTGAACTTGCAGAGCATCCAACACAGGGCCTGGAGTACCATCAATACCCATGGTTTTTGAGTTCCCTGCGTGTTGAACATTTAGACTCATCTGTCTCATCTGCATGCATTTCTCCAGTGCCTGCAGGGGGCCCGACGCTATGTTTAGGAACTTATCTATCACTTGCACAGTAAACAGTATTTGTGGATTTTGTCATTCAGCAAACACGGTCATCGTTCAGTCATTCAACAAACGCCATGATGCATCCGCCGCAGGGGAAGAAGAGGCTGTTGGCAGAGGGGCCGCTCTCTGGCGAACGCCATGCTCAAGATGCATCGGGCAGAATTCTAATAGCCTCCGTGTGTTTCATTTTGCCCATTACGACACCATTATATTTTAAAGCTTGTCTTTCTAACTCTCTTATTTTTCTTCTAGACTGCGCTCCGGCTCTTTGGCTCCAGTTTCTCTAACCATTAGGAGGGTATTATAGTTACTGGAGATTCATCTATCATTTTATGAGCCTCTTTCAAGAGAGGAAATAACAGGTTGTTTCAAGTGTGAAGTGGCGGCTCACAAAGCCCCGTGGAACAGGCGTCCTGTTCCCGGGGGAGCAGGCAAGCGGTGTTTATCTTTGACACAATAAGCAAAAGATCAGAAATGATTACAACAAATGGCAGAGTAAACAAACCATCCGCAGCAAAGGGCACCTGCCCAAACGCCGGAAATTGGATCCACACACAGCTGCCACTTCCAGACTGTGGCCCTGACAGCTCCTTCCCGCCTCGGAGGGTTGCAGAGGGTGGCAGGACCCACACTCTCTCTGTTCCTGCCCTAAATGTCTTGGCTGGAGGGACCCAAACCTGAATCCCTTCAGGGGCTCGTGTGCCCTTAGACTTAAGTCCAGCCTCCTTGACCCTGGCTCAAAAAGCCCTCATGAGCTTGTCTGTGTGATCCACTGCTTTGTCCCCATTGCCTAGAACAATGTCTGGCATAGACCAGACATTCAGTAAATATTTGTTGGCAGAGGGGATGAATGGTCTGCCTACCTCCCCAGCTCCATCTCTTGCTTCCCCCTCCCTATGGTCTCTCCTGAATTTCTTTTAGTTCCTAGAACATGGCGTACTTTGCTTTTCCCTCCTTTGTGTGTTCTGCCTCCTCTGTTGGAACGCTCTCTTTCCTTCTTCCTGGCTAGCTCCACGCCCCCTGTAGGTCTCAGCTTAGATGCCCCTACCTACAAGAAGCCCTGAGCCCAATGCCCCCAGGCCTGCCCACCCCGATAGCACTGTCTCTAGCACATTCCTTTTTGGAGCCTCTTGTCTACCTCCCCACCAGGATGTAAGCTCTCTGAGGGCAGCAATGGTGTTTTGCTCACTGCCAACCGTCAGAGACTCACGCTCCCTTCCACAGTGTACAGCGGCTGCAGGGAGGCAGCTGCTCAGCCAGAAACTGCCCTTCTCCATGTGGTTGACTGCCTTTTGTAGTGTAAGGTCAGTGGAAATGATATGTGTCCCTTCTGGGTTACATAGAACCCAGTCCTGGGGCACCCAGTCCTTCACATCCTCTCTCTTCCCTCATTCTTGAATTGGATGCAAAGGATCTAGTGAAGAGCTTGGAAGAAGCACTAGCCGGAAGCACCAGGGTCCCCAAGCTCCCCGGGAGAGATGACCAGAGGCAACATATGCATTGGACGTTGCAGGAGTGTCAAATGAGCTCTTACCTTGTTAAGCCACGATATTTGGGGGATGCTTGTTACAGCGGCTGGCACTAGCCAACTAATCAATCTACTGCATTGCCTCAACAGGAATTTGTTATGAGTTTCCTGGCCACACAGCCTCATACGGTGTCTGCACAGCTCTTCCCTGGAACCCTCGGTCTGGCTGTGGGGCGGAGTTTGGGAATCAGTTCACATCATCATTAAATTTATTGGAGTAAATCATCAATTTATTGCAGTAAATGGATTGAGTCTTGTACCACTGAGCAACATAAAGAGTCTTTGCTCCTGGACAGAAATGGCATCTTACTTAAAATAGGCAAATAATGGCGCTGACATAGCATATTAAATAGGGTGAGCATTACCCTCTCCCTCAATCCTTATCTGATTAAGTCCTGTAGATTCCAGTTTTTCCTTTGTCCTCTCCCCAGCTCCACAGCCCGGCTATGGTTCAGTCCTTCTCATCCCTCCACAAAACCACCCGAGAGCCTCTGGACGGGTCTGCCCCTCTCCAGGGTCAGGTGTGGTCCCTGTGCTCATCTGTCTTGCATCACAGCCAACCGGTTCTTCTAAAACCCAGAACTGACCTCTTGGCTACCTGTTGCCTTCAGAAGTCCACACTCCTTACCGAACATTCGAGACCCTTCAAGGTATGATTTCTGCTTCTTTCCCATCTTATTTTCCATGGGTCTCCTTTATCCATACAGTTTCAGAGAACCTAAGCCCCTCCTCTCCCATTCATGCCCTGGGTATTTCTGCATCAAAGACTTTGCTCAGGCCTTTCCTCCCATCACTGCATGGCCAGGCTTCAAGGCTTCACCCAAATGCCACCTTTTCCTGGAAGCCTACCTAGATTGTCCTCTGAAATCTCATAGCCCCTTAGCTGTGTCTCTCTTAGGATCTCTCTTGGCCTGTGTATCCCTGAAACCAGAGCCTGAAGAACAGGCTCTTGTGTGTTAATTTATTTAGAAAGGGGTGCCAGGGAGTAAAATGAGGAAGCAGGGAGAGGCTGAACAGCTTGCTCAAGGTCCTGTGGTTGTGCACAGGAGGGCTGGGATTTGGATCTAGGTGGTGGTCTGATTCCTGCATCTGGGTGCACCCTCCCTGGGTGCAGCAGGCAGTATGTAGGGCAGGATGGGGTGGCTGCCAGGGACGTCCTTACCACTCAGACCCTGCAAGCTAGAAGGGGCATGGGTTTGTTGGGGTTTATGTTCGCAAAAGCTTCGATAAAAGTCTGCAAATATAACATTTTTATTAGCTCCTGCCTCTGCCCACAGGGGAGGAATGGAATGAGCCATTTTATCTTCTGTTTTGCCCTCTCTTTCTCTTTTCTTGCAAACCGATAAGAAATAAAAATACTGATTTGAATCATAGGCAAAGGATATTCACAAAAGAAATGTGAATAATCAATAAAGAAGTAAAAAACTTTACTTCTAAACAAAAAAATAAGTTAAAATAATAGTATGCCCCCCACACCCTACCGCCACCAAAGTCTGACTTCTTATTTTCTTACCTCGTCGTTGTAGCCTGAGTTGGCCAAGACCCCGGGGAACAGGTTCTTCCTTTCACTACTGGAGAGTCTTTCCGGGGGCAATTTGGCAATACATATCAGAAGTCTTAAAAGTGTGTACATGCTTTGATCTGGTGGTTCCTTCTGGAACAGATTGTAAAGAAACAGCCAGGGATGTGCACAGAGATTTAATTATAAGTGTATTTACCGAAACGTTATAGATATAGATGGTAGTGAAAATGGGAAAGTAACTTAAATGTCCGACAGTCGGGCCGGTTCCATATCACCGTGGATCATGAGGCTGTCAGTAAAAATGATGTAGCAGAATAATATTTAATGGCATGGAAAGATGTACACGCTAAGTGTTCAGTGAGAAAAAGCAGCTTACAAAACAGATGAACTAGTGGAGGTGATAAGACATGTATATAAGCAACTCAAACAGGAGTGCTCAGGAGGACTCCACTCAGCCTAGGACCATAGGAGAAAAAGACGTAAGCTTCAGAAACCAGATTGTCCAGATGCGAACTTCAGTTCTGTTAAAAACTAGCTCCATGAGCTCAGGTCAGTGCCTCAATCACTCTGTGCCTTAGTGTCCCCATCTGTGAATGGAGATTCATCATAGCACCTACCTAAATAAGTCAGCAAGTGTGCCTGGCACCTAAGAAGTGAGAGTTTGGTAAGCCAAAATTTGGGGGGCTATGTGAGAGATAGAAGGTAAGGCCTGCAGAGAGGGAAGCTCATTCTCTTGCAGGAGAGAAGGCCAGCCTCAGAGAGGCCGCTGCTCTTTTGGGTTCTGAATGATGAGAAGGGCTTCCATAGGTGAAGAAAGAGCAGGTTGAAGGCCCTCCTTCCCCAGTTTTCCCTAGGAGGCCAGCTATGAGGCTTCTTCCCCTGGAGGGAGGCTAGGAGGATCCTCTCCACTGAGCCACACTGGGCCCGGGATGCATATGGCTTTAGCAGGGGGAGCTGCTACCTCGAGTAGCTCCTCCTCGCTACCCTGGCCAGGCCTTTGCTTCGCCTGTGCACTGCATTTCCAGTCTTGTTGGATGGAGCAAGCTCACCAGGCAAGTCTTAGGACAAAATGTTAAGTCTTTTTTCTAAAGAAATATGTACACTTTTTAAAGAGGCGAACTTTATTAAATAAAATAGTTATGTTTTTCCAAAAGGTTCTGCTGAGCCAGAACCTCTTCTACTGTAACTTGTTAATCTGGTGAAATACATTTATCTTACAGAATTCTTGGATATCAGAGCCTGGAGGGACCATTCAAAACATGCAATTCATAGATGGAGAGATGATAGCAAGAGCCTGGGAAGTCCTACTCAGGAGGTCATGCCAGAGCTAGGGCCAGGGTCCAAGGGTTTGGTTTGGACTCCTGGCTGAGTACATGAGGGCAAAGCTACAACCCGGGTGCTGGAACCATGGGCAGTAAAAGGAGGCAGATTTTGGGCACAGAATGAGGACAACTGTTTTAACAGGCCAAGCCTGTCTAGAACCGAAGCAGGTTGCCTTAAGGTAATGAGCTCCCCATCACCAGGGGCATGAAAGCCAAGACTGGAGGACTCTTGGGAAATGGATTAATATGCTTGAGTTTTCTTTGGAGTCTGAGGTTCCCCTGTGCCATAATCTTTCATCTTCTTTTTTAAAACTACATCATTTTAAGAATAAAATAGTTCAAACATGCACCGATGAAGGTAAAAAATGATCTGAGAGACACTCCTACCTCATTAGCCAGATTTCAGAGGTTAATATTTTGCTGTATTTGTTGTAACCCTCTCTTCTTTTTCTAAGGAAGAAAAATCACAGATCTGGCTAAGGTCCCCACCTTTTCTGTCCTCCCCAGAGGTAACCATTAGCTTAAAGTTGCTTTTTTTTTTTTTAAAAATCACTCCATACCAGTTTTTATGCATTTAATGCATATATATATATGTAACCATAAACCAAATGTAGTATTGCTTTTTGGGTTCTTAAAATCAACACCAATTGTATCCTACTGTGTCCTTCTGCAACTGATGTTTTTCATTTCATGTTATGTTTTGGAGACTTGACCCCCTCAAGTAGTGCACTTTTGGTTCACTTAATGTAACAGCTGTATAATAGTTCACTGTATGAATGACGTGCCCTTGATTTATTTATTCTCTATATATGGACATCCAGGTTGCTTCCTAATTGTTTTTCCATCAAAAAATCTAAAGGTGGAATTGCTGGATCATCTTACGTACACATCTTCGACTTTACCAGATGTGAACAATTTAGTCTTTGAAGTGGTGTGCCCATTTTATAGCCTTGCGCCAACGGTGACAGGTCCTCATTTCCTCCCATCCTCCAAAGTATGTGGTGTTATCAGCCATTCTAATTCCTGCCAGTCTGATAAGCACGAAAAATTATCTCAGTGATGCTTACATTTACTTTTCTTCTTTCCATCCCTTCACATGACACTAGGACCTCCAGACACCTTTGCTCTTGACTTAAAAAAAAACACTGCCAAGATTTCACCATTATGTATGATATTTGCTATTGGTTTTTGGTAGAGGGTTCTTACCAGGTTAAGATTTTCTTCCCAGTTTAAGGGTTTTTTTAAAACCATGAATTAGTGTTGCTGAATTTTATTGAATGCTTTTTCTGAATCTATTGAGATGATCACATGTTTCTTCTACTGTAACTTGTTAATCTGGTGAATTAAAATGATAGATTTTCTTTTCTTTCTGTTCTGGTAATTTTTAAATAAGTAAAATATTTCAGACATAATTGAAGCTCTGTATGCTCCGCATGGATCTCATTTTTTCCCCTCCTTCCCCCCGAGGCAAATACCACCCTAAATTCAGTGTTTATCATTCTCCTGCGTATTTTTGTACTATTGCTACATATGTATGCATCATAAACAATATGTGGTGTTGTTTTGCATGTTTTCAAAGTTTATACAAATGGTATGTTACTATGCATATTCTACAATTTGCTTTCCATTTTGATACTTGAATCTCTAGTTCATTCTAGTTGCTATATGACATCGCATTGTGTTGCAATGTAATTGCATTACTATGGTTTATTAACCCCTTCTTTTATTTAGGAACAGTAAAGTTGTTTCTAATTTTGCCATTGCAAACAATACCAAGGATAAATATTCTTATAAAAGGCTCCTTCTGCACCATGGAAAACTGCTTTGTTGGGCCATAGGATACGCTCTTTTGTTGTTCAGTTGTTAAGTATGGCCAAGTTGCTCCTCAAAGCACACTCCCAGGAGTGTAAGTAGAGATCTGTGTTTCCATATCCTCACCAATACTTGGTGTTGTCAGGCTTTTAATGTTTGCTGGTCTGATGGCTATAAAACGACATTTCATCATTTATTTTTATTTATTTATTTATTTTTTTAAAAAGATTTTATTTATTTATTTGACAGAGAGAGAGACAGCAAGAGAAGGAACACAAGCAGGGGGAGCGGGAGAGGGAGAAGCAGGCTTCCCGCGGAGCAGGGAGCCCGATGTGGGGCTCGATCCCAGGACCCTGGGATCATGACCTGAGCTGAAGGCAGACGCTTAACCGACTGAGCCACCCAGGCGCCCCTTCATCATTGTTTTAATCTGAATTTTCCCCATTTACTATTGACCAAGAAGAGGCTCTAAAGCAACCGTGGGGAATTTAGGGATTGCAATCTGGAAGACACAGAGCAGACCAAAATTGAAAGTGTGCTCCAAATTGTAAGGGCAAGTGGGGAGTACAGGTTTATGAAGAAAAACCCAGAAGGTTACATAACTTGTTTTGAAGGGATTATGATTGGTATTGACAGAGTTAAACTGACTATCTAATACATGATTGGCTATTTGACTAGTAGATGTTCCATTATTTCTGTTTCAATCCAAAGTAAAAAAATGTGTTCCAGAAGGTGGTTAAAGTGCAATTGACAAGTTGTAACTGAAGAAAGTCCAGTTCTTGGTGTTCCAAGAATTGAAACTAAAAGGTGCATAGGGTCTGCTTCCCCTTTGGCCTCCCCACCCTATTTTGGATGACTCTCTTAGCAATGCTTACTCTTTTTTTTTTGGAATCTTCTTTCACATTACTAATGAGACTGAGAACTTTTAATACATATTAAATTAAATATTTAATATTTAAGATATATATTAATTTATAGCTTTTTTTTTGAAATTTTATTTATTTATTTGACAGAGAGAGACACAGTGAGAGAGGGAATACAAGCAGGGGGAGTGGGAGAGGGAGAAGCAGGCTTCCCGCAGAGCAGGGAGCCCGATGTGGGGCTCGATCCCAGGACCCTGGGATCATGACCTGAGCTGAAGGGAGATGCTTAATGACTGAGCCACCCAGGTGCCCCTAATTTATAGCTTTTATAGACAAATTATATGTATAAAATTATGTATATATATAATTATCATATTGCTATTCATATCTTTTGCCCTCCTTTTCTTACTAATTTGAAGACCTAAAAAATATATATGTGAATTCTGAAAGCTAATCATTTGTTAGTTATATGTATTACAAAGATATTCTCCTAGTCTGTGGTTTCAGCTTAAGACAAGTGTTCTGTATAATTACAAAGTGAATACTCATGGAAATTACCAATTTAAGAAGTAGAAAGTTACCAGCTCCAGAAGTCCATCATGTGTCCCTTCCTAATCCTTATTTCCCCTCTCCTGGATGTACCACTGTCTTGATTTTTATTTATCACATCTTTGCTTTTTTGTATAGTTTAGCTACCCATGTAGAAATCCCTAAACACACTATAGGTTAGTTTTATCCTCTTTTGAGCTTTATAGAAGTGAAATCATTTTGTAGTTTTTCTTTTACTTTGTGTTTCTTCGACTCAACCTGGGTTTATTTGATTCATTCTTGCGATGTGCAGCCATAGTTACTCATTTTCCCTGCTGACGCTATTTTATCCAACGAACATTCCACGGTTTACCCATCCTGCCATTGATTTGTGTTTTTTCCATCTAGTTTTTGAATATTTCAAACAATATCACGCGGAACATTCTTGTACATATCTCCCTGTGCACATGTACTTGAGTCTCTCCAGGGACTATACCTAGGAGACGAGTTTCTCAATCGTCAGGTATGCATATCTTCAGTTTTATTAGAGAGTGCCAAACTATTTTCCACAGTGGCTGTTGTAGCTTGTCTTCCCCTTTGCTTGTGGTAGCTATTGTTGAACAAAGTTTTTAATTAAAAGGCAGTCAAATTTATCAATATTTCTCTTCTTTTATAATGCCTTGTCTAAGAAATCTTTCTCTGCCCCGAAGACATTTTCTACTTTTTTGCCTAAATGTTTAAAAATTTTGCCTCTTTGATTTGGGTTCTTAATTTACTGGGAAATACTTTATATGATGAAATTGTAGGAACCTAGTTTTTACTTTTTTCAGTAGGGATGGCCAATTGTCTCAGTACTGTTGAGCGAAGAATTCATTCTTTCTCTATCAACTTGTGACATTCTCTTTGTCACATATCAAGTTTCTATTTAAGGACAGATCATTTTCTTGAGGAGGGGTTACTTTGGTTTATCACTTTATTTCTTTAATGGCTTGATTTATTCAGGTTTCCTATTCCTTTTTTTTTTTTTAAAGATTTTATTTTTTATTTATTTGACAGAGAGGGACACAGCGAGAGAGGGAACACAAGCGGGGGGGAGTGGGAGAGGGAGAAGCAGGCTTCCTGCCGAGCAGGGAGCCCGATGCGGGGCTCCATCCCAGGACCCTGGCATCATGACCTGAGCCGAAGGCAGACGCTTAACGACTGAGCCACCCAGGTGCCCCTCCTATTCCTTCTTAAGCTAATTTTGGCAATTTTTATTTTCTAGAAATATGAAATTTCTTTAGGTTTCACATTTAAAAACAGAAAGCCAATTGTCATTTATTGTGATTTTTAAAGTCTCTTTTTTAGTTATAGCTCCTCTTTATTCCTAATTTTGGGTATTTATGCCTTTTCTCTTTGTTCCTTTGTTCAACCTTGTTGGAAGCCAATTTTATTAGTTTTTTGAAAAGAGAAATAGCTTTTGTCTTTGTTGATCTTTTCTATTGTTTTCTTGTTTTTTTTTTATTTCATTACTTTCTGCTCTTAAATTTTAATATTTTATTTTCTTGGTTCTTGTTTCTGTTTCTGATCTTTTCATTGGTCCCTGAGTTGAACAACACTGATTTATTTTATATCTTTTATTTTAATCAGTGCATTTGCAGTTACAAATTCTCTTCTAAGTACTCTTCTAGCTACATAGGTTTAATATGCGACTTTCAATGAAAGGCCATGCTAAATATTTTGTAATTTCTGTGGCTCTGCTCTTGTCCACAATGAGTTGCTTAGTAATGTAGTCTCTGAAGTTTCCAACATGCTCTTGCTTGCTTTGTTTTGTTTGGAATTAACTTTTATGGGTGCTTTCTAATTTGGTTTTATTGTCACAAGAGGAAATGGTCTATAGATATTGATTTTTTTGGTGTTGAGATTTCTTCTCTGTCTTAGTATTATATGTGGTCAGTTTTTTGTAAGTGCTTCACGTGTACTAGAAAAGAATACATTTTCTCTATTTGTTGGCTGAAAATTCTCTATACATTTATTAGAAGATAGGTGTTGATTTCAGTGTTCAAACTTTTTATACTTTAATATTTCGTCTGCTTAGATATAATTCCTAAAATGGCTTGTTCAAATGTCCCATTACGTTTCTATATTGGTCATTTTTTTCTTTGTAATTTTCTCTGTTTCTGTATTGTACATTTTGAGTTAATTTTGTGAGGTAAATGTAAATTCATTTTTGTTATATTTCCTTGGATTAATTTCTTTATGTAATATATAAGTATATAATATGTAATGAATTACATAATATATTGTATCTTAAATTTTATTTTGTCTGATGTTCGTATTGCTACAGTAGTTTGTTGGTGGTGGTGGTGGCCATGGGGTATCTTTTCTATGCTTTCATTTCAACATTCCTAACTAATTTTATTTCAGGTGTGTCTCTTGTAAGTGTGTCACCGGATTTAAATGTAATTTTATAATCTCTTTATTTTGGTAGGTAGACTTTTCTTTTTTCTTTTCTTTCTTTCTTTTTTTTTTTACAGTTGTCTTAAAGTCAGAACCTAAAGCAATCCCAGGGTGTTAAGAGAGAGAGAGAAAAGAGGACCAAGGCAGGGAGAATGGAAAGCACATGTAAGGACTTCACAACAAGCCATGAGACAGTGCTAACGCTTGACAGGTGTACTTGCTTTATGTCTTGGTACATCTCCACACATGCTGTGTGGACATACTCATGCCTTGGAAAAGTCTGTTGAAGAGAGGGCAGGAGAAGGAATTTGTCTGCCGGCTTCTTCCTAACTCCTGTCTCTAATTAGTCAAAGTTCGCTCCTTGGGGATTTAACTCACCTGAACTACAGGTCGAAATACCTAATCCGTGCACTGTGGCGTAAAACGTCGACTGAGTGGGAGAAGGCAGAGAACATGGGCAGTGCTCTTGCTATGGACCCACACAGAGCTGACCGGCACTCGGCAGTGGCTGGAGGAGAGCCAGAGGCTGTGTCTGGGAGGCAGATGAAGCCAAGAGAATTTGAAGGTGTGCACAAGACGCATCTCCTGCAACATTCACTGTAATTACTTACATATTTGTACTTATTTTTTTGCCACCTTATTTTGTGTTTTCTATTTTCTGTTCTTGGCTTCATGTTTTCCCCCTCCTTTTCCTGCCTTCTGTTGAACTGAGAAAGTTTTATACATCTTCCTCCACCCCCAAATCTTTTCTTCCCCTGTGGCAGTTTGGAAAATAGACTGTATTTTTATTTTTGTGGTGGTTATCCTGGAGTTTCTATGTGCTTAATGACATACATATACTTAACGACACATTTTTCTATCAGATTGAAAAGTCATTCAGCATTTCTATCCTCTTCCAAAACATGACACAGACTTTAACCCTCCTTAACTAACTGAGCACCATTCCCATCTAGTTACTGTTGTTTCTAATGTTAGTTGTCCTATTAGTAACAAAATTGTTGTGTGTATTTAAGTTTCCTCCAGTCCTTTTGTGGCTTGATAGCCCATTTCTTTTTTATCCTAAATACTATTCTATTGTATGGATGTGCCACTAATTTGACTAATTTTTTTCCTATCTCATTAGCTCCCCCCTGAACTCACTTGTCTTCTTGTTGAAGTATATCCTTCAATGGTTTAAGTCATACTTTATTCATATTTCCTTAGTTTTTACCTAATGTCCTTTTCCTGTTCTGGGACCCCATGTAGGACACCACATTACCTTTAGTCATCGTGTCTCCTTAGGCTCTTCTTAGCTGATGCATTTTCTCAGACTCTCCTTGTTTTTGATGACTTTGACAGTTTTGAGGGGTACTGGTCAGGTGTTTTGCAAATGCCCCACAGGCATTTGCCTGGTATTTTTTTTTCTCATAAGACTGAGGTCATGGGTTGATGGGAGGAAGATCACAGAGGTAAAGTGACATTTGCATTACATCATATGAAGGGTACATAACCTACTATCAACATGATTTATGATTGTCGATGTTGGCCTTGATCACCTGGCTGAGCTAGTGTTCGTCAGGTTTCTCCACTGTGAAATGTATTCTTCCCCTGGTCACACCCCTTCTCTATTATAGACTTCGGAAAGAAGTCACTATGCACAGCTCACACCTACGGAGTGGGGAATTATGCTCCCCTTTCTTGAGGGCAGAGTACCTATACGAACTATTTGGAATTCTTCTGCGTGGGAGATTTATCTTTTCTCAATTATTTATTAATTTATTCAATCATTTCTTTATATTGACAGAGATTCAACTGATTCCCAAAGTGACTTCAGTCCACACCTTGTTCCCTTAGCCTTTTCCTTGAGGTGATTTCATACATTTATAATACTGTTAGTACCTCTTGTCATAGTTTGCATTCCTTTCTGGGATCCCTGACTTAATAATTGTATTTTTTTAGAGGGCGGAGGGCCAGAGGGAGAGGGAGAGAGAGAATCTCGAGCAGGCTCCACATCCCAGTGTGGAGCTCGATGTGTGGCTCGATCTTATGACCCTGAGATCATGACCTGAGCCAAAATCAAGAGTCTAATGCTTAACCGAATGAGCCAGGCAGGTGCCCTTTAATAATTGAATTTTTAAAAAAATTTGCATGCATTAGGTTTCATTCATCGTGCTCTAAAGGTTTGACAAATCCATGTTGCTATGTATTCATTATACACTGTATAGTTTCACTGCTCTGAAATAGCCCCTGTGCTCCATTGATTCATTGCTTGCCCCTACTCCCAAGCCCCTGGCAACCACTGATCATTTTATTATTTCAGTATTTTGCCTTTTCCAGATTGTCACAGAATTGAAATCACACAGTATGTAGCCTTTTCATACTGTCTACTTTCAGTTGTGTGTATTTAAGTTTCCTCCCAGTCTTTTTGTGGCTTGATTGCCCATTTCTTTTTTACCCTAAATACTATTCTATTGTATGGATGTGCCACAGTTTGTTTATCCATTCACCTATTGAGGGACATCTTGGTTGCTTCCAGTTTTTGAAGGTTTTGAATAAAACTGCCGTAAACATTCACATGCAGGTCTTTGCATGAACATAAATTTTCAAATCAATTGGGTAAATACCTAGGAGTGTGCTTGCTGGATTGTATAGGAAGGCTATGTTTAGCTTTGTAACAGACTGCCAAACTGTCTTCCAAAGTGACTGTACCATTTGACATTTCTACCATCAATGGATGAGAGTTTCTGTCACTCCACATCCTCCCCAGCATTTGATATTTCAGATTTGACTTTTTTTTCCTAAAACGTGTATAGTGGTATCTCATTGTTTTAATTTGCAATTCTCTGAAGATAAATATGCTAAACATATTTTTGTATGCTTATTTGCCATTTGTATGTCATCTTTGGTGAGGTGTCCAGATCTGTTGCCCATTTTTAAATTAGGTTGTTTGTTTTCTTATTGTTAAGTTTTAAGAGTTCTTCGTATATTTTGGATCTGTTGATATATGTGTTGCAAATATTTTCTCCCAGTCTGTGGCTTGTCTTTTGATTTTCTTTACAGTGTCTTTCACAGAGTAGAACACTTTAATTTTAATAAAATTCAATAGATTAATTTTTCTTTTGTGGATCATGCTTTTGGTGTGGTATCTAAAATCCCATTGTCAAATCCAGTGTCAGGTAGATGTGGTTTTTCACAGAGACCTATGTTTTCCTCTAGAAATTTTATAGAATTACATTTTATATTTAGGTCTGTGATTCATTTTGAGTTAATTTTTCTGAAAAATGTAAGATCTGAATCAAGATTTTTTTTTTTAAATTTGGAAATCCATTTGTTCTAGCACTATTTATTGAAAAAACTATCCTTTCTCCATTAAAATGTCTTTGCTCCCTTTGTCAAAGATTAGTTGGTTATATTTGTGTGGGTTTATTTTTGGGCTCTTCTCTTTATTCCCTTGATCTCTGTGTCTCTTCTATTCTTCTCTTTTTTTAATACTACCTGTCTTAATTAGTGTAGATTTATAGTAAGTTTTGAAATCGGGTAATATCAGTCCCAAAATGTTGTTCTTCTTCATTTGTTGACTGTTCTGGGTTTTTTGCCTTTCCATGTAAACGTTAGACTCATTTTGTTGATATCCATAAACTAGCTTTATGAATTTTGATGCAACCATACATCAAGTTGGGAAGAATTGACATCTTAATGATTTGGAGTCTTGCTATCCATGAACATGGAATATCTCTCCATTTGTTTAGATCTTGTTTGATTTCTTTCATCACGATTTTGTAGTTTTTCTTATGTAGATCCTGTACATATTTTGTTAGGCTTATGTATTTCATTTTTTCATACTATTATAAATGATGTTGTGTTTTAAATTTCAAATTCCAATTATGAATTGTTAGTATATAAAGAAGTCATTGACTTTTGTATATTAGCTTATATCCTGCAAACTTGTCATAATTACTTATTAGTTCCAGGTGTTTTTTGGTTGGTTCTTTGGAATTTTACACCTAGACAATCATTTCACCTGCAAAAACAGTTTTCTTTCTTCTTTCCAAATTCGTATACCTTTTATTTCCTTTTTTTGTCTTACTGTATTTGTGAGGACTTCCAGTACAAATGGTGAGAAGGAACATATTTGCCTTTTTCCCAATGTTGGGGGAAAATGTTCAATTTTTTGCCATTAAGTTAAGTTAGTTTGTGTTTCTTAATCATATGTGAGCATATATTAATATATTTATAAGCCATTCATATTTCAATTTTTCTGAAAACACTAAGTTTTAAGTTAAATATATTTCCATCTCCATTGAGGTATGGTTGACAAGTAAAAATTGCATATACTTAAGAGGCACAACATGATGTTTTGATATATGTATACATTATGAAATGATTAGTACAATGAAGCTGACTAATATATCCATCACCTCACATAGTTACCTTTTTGTGTGTGTGGCAGTGGTGAGAACACTTGTGATCTACTCTCTTAGCAAATTTCAAGGGTACAGTATGATATTATTAACTATAGTCACCATGCTGTACGTTAGGTCTCCAGCAATTATTCATCTGATAACTGAATGTTTTTACCCTTTAACAACATCTCCCCTTTGCTCCACTCCCCAGCCTGTGGTGTCTAATCACCATTCTATTCTTTGTTACTATGAGTTAAACTTTTTTTTTTTTAAGATTCCACATATAAGTGGGATCATACAGTATTTGTCTTTCTATGTCTAGCTTCACTTAGCATAATGTCCTTCAGCTTCATCCGTGTTGCAAATGGCAGGATTTCCTTCTTTTTAAAGGGCAAATAATATTCCATTATATATATATATATATATATATACCACACTTTCTTTATCCATTCATCTGTTGATGAGCACTTAGGTTGTTTTCATATCTCAGCTACTGTGAATAATGCTACAATGAACACAGTAGTGTAGCTATCTCTCTGAAATAGTGATTTTATTTCTTTTGGATTTATACCCAGAAATGGGATTGCTGGATCATATGGTAGTTCTATTTTTAATTTTTTGAAGAACTTCCATACTCTTTTCCATAATGGCTGTACTAATTTACATTTCCACCAACAGTGCATGAGGGTTCCCTTTTCTCCACATCCTCACCAACACCTGTTATCTTCCGATTTTTTGATAATAGACATCCTAACAGATGTCAGGTGATATCTCATTGTGGGTTTGATTTCCATTTCCCTGATGATTAGTGATGTCGAGCACCTTTTCATAGACCTTTTGGCCATTTGTATGTCTTCTCTGGAAAAAATGTCTGTTCAGGTCCTTCATCCATTTTTTAAATTGGGTAATTTATTTATATTTTCTGTTGAGTTGTATGTGTCCCTCATATATTTTGGATATTAACCCCTTATCAGATACATGGTCTGCAAATATTTTCTCCAATTCCATAGGTGTCTTTTCATTTTGTTAGTTCTTTCCTTTTTTTGCTGTGCAGAAACTTTTTAGTTTGACATAGTCCCACTTATTTAATTTTGTTGCATGTGCTTTGGTGTCAAATCCAAAAAATCATTCCCAAGACCAATGTCTATCTGACTATTTTCCTCTGTTTTCTTCTAGTAATTTTATGATTTTGGGTCTTGTGTTTAAAACTTTAATCCATTTTGAGTTGATTTTGTGTATGGTGTAAGATAAAAGTTCTATTAGGTTTTTTTTTCAGGTATATGTCCAGTTTTCCCAGCACCATTTATTGAAGAGACTATCATTTCCCCATTGTGTGTTCTTGGTGCCTTTGTTGCAAATTAGATGGCCATATATGACTGGGTTTATTTTGGGGCTTTCTATTCTGTTCTACTGGTCTACATGTCTGTTTTCATGCTGGTACCATACTGTTTAGATTACTATCGCTTTGTAATATAATTTGAAATCAGGAAGAGTAATATGTCCAGTATTTTGTTCATCTTACTCAAGATTGCTTTAGCTATTCAGGGTCTTTCATGATTTCATAATTTTAGGATTTTTTTTTCTATTTCTGTGAAAAATACCTTTTGAATTTTGGTAGGAATTGCATTAAATCTATAGCTTGCTTTGGCTAGAATGGATATTTAAAAAATATTAATTATTTTAATCTGAACATGGATATTTTTTTATTTGTCCTCAGTTTCTTTCATCAATGTTTTATAGTTTTCAATGTACAGATCTTTCACTTCTCTGGTTAAGTTTATTCCTAAGTATTTTGTTCTTTTTGATGCTATTGTAAAAGGGAATGTGTTCTTCATTTTTTGGATAGTTTGTTGTTTGTGTATAGACATATAACTAATTGTTTGCTTATTTTCTATCCTGCAACTTTACTAAATTTATTCATTAGTTTTAATAGTTTATTTTGGTGGAGTACTTAGGGAAAAAATATATATCTCCATGTTAGCTGCAAAAGCAGCAATTTTATTTCTTCCTGTCAGATTTGTATGTCAAGTGTTATCAATTTCAAAGAACCAGCTTTTGGTTTGGTTGATTTTCTTTCTTTTCCTGCTTTCAATTTCACTGATTTTTGCTCTAATTATTACTTCTTTCCTTATGCTTGCTTTAGGCTTCAATTTCTTTCTTTCTCTAATTTTCTAAGGTGGAAGCTTAGACTGTTGATGTTTAGATCTTTCTTCTTTCCTAATATATGTATTCAATGCTATAAATTTCCTTCTATGCAATACTTTCACTGCATCCCATAATTTTTGATAATTTATACCTTCATTTGCTCAAAATATTTTAAAATTTATCTTGAGATTTCTTTTTTTTAACCCATGTGTTATGCAGAAGTGTATTATTTAATTTTCAAGTATTTTGAGATTTTCTACCTATCTTTCTGTGATTGATTTTTTGTTTAATTCCATTGTTGTATTGAGAGCAGACATTGTATAATTTCTATTCTTTTGAATTTGTTAAGTTGTGTTTTATGGCCAAGCATGTGGTCTGTCTTGGTGAATGTTCCATGTGAGCCTGAGAAGTGTGTGTTCTGTTATTGTCAGATGAAGTAGTTGATAGAAGTCAATTATTCCCAGCTGACTGATGATGCTGTTGAGTTCCACTGTGTCCTTACTGATATTTTGCCTGCTTGATCTGTCAGTTACTAAAAGAGGGGTGTTGAAACCTCCAGCTATAATAATGGATTTGTTTATTGTCCTTGCAGTTCTATTGGTTCTTGTCTCACATATTTTGATGTGCTATTATTAGGTGCATACACGTTAAGGACTGTTAACATCCTCCTGGTTTTGTTTTTTTTTTTTAAGATTTAATTTATTTATGAGAGGGAGAGAGCACAAGGGGGGGGAGGGGCAGAGGGAGAGAGAGAAGCAGACTCTCTGCTGAGGAGGGAGCCCGATGCAGGGCTGGATGTGGGCTCAACATGGGGCTTGATCCCGGGACTCCAGGATCATGACCTGAGCCGAAAACAGACACTTAACTGACTGAGCCACCCAGGCACCCCCATCCTTCTGTTTTAATTGAGCATTTTATATGATCTTATTTTGTCTCTTAGCATATCAATCATATATTTTTTCTTTTTCTTTTCTTTCTTTTTTTTTTTTTTGTCTTTCAGCTTTTATTTAATGGCATTGATCTACAATGGATTTTAGATCTTGTGAAAAGTAACCATGTCCATGGACTGCACATAGTCCTCAAAAGCCGTGATCCACTCCTCCAGCGTATCTATTCCAACTTTATTGCCTTCCACTACACACTGTACTTAAAGTTCTTTAATTCCATACTCCACTGCAACTAGTGTAGAAGAGCCCCAGACCAAGGTGTCTGCTTGAATGTTCCTGATGCATTCCTCTAGTGTGGCCATATCTGTCTCATCCCAAGGTTTCACATCCAGTAAGGTGGAAGATCTGGCAACAAGTGCAGGTTTTCTGACTTTCTTTGACTCATACTGTGCAAGGCATTCTTCTCTTAGCCTCTTGGCTTCTTCACTTTCCTCTTCCCCCTCAGATCCAAAGAGATCAATGTCATTATCATCTTTACTATCTGTAGCTCCATTTCCTGTGGTGTCTTCCACATTAGCAGGGTCATACTTGCCCAAAGCTTTCTTCACTCCTGGAAGGCTGGCCTTTTCCTTTTCTTAAGACTTGATGTGCTTATATCAACATAAGGCATGATACCAGGCAGTGGATGTGGGGCTGGAGACTGCTTCAAATACTGCTGGTCTGCTTATGACGGCATACACCCCTTGATGTAGCTCTTGTCTGCCAGGTAGTCGTTGAACACCTGGAGGCTGGTGGGGCTTTTCAAGTCTCCAAAACCCCTGGCATTGGCTGATCCAGGAACTGGGGGACAGTGAAGGAAAAGAAGAGTGCAGGTGGTCCGCTGATTGCTAAGAAGAAAAGAAAAACAAACTCAATTATATTTCTTGTAAAAGATTTCTTACTGTTTTCCTTAGAGTTTGCAATATACGTTTATAACTTGCCTACATGTACTCTCAAATAACACTATATTGCCTTATGGGTAGTACAGTTACCTTTATAATAGAGTATTACCAATTCCTTCCTCCTGTCTTTTGTTACATCACTGTCATTTATTTCACTTATCCATGTACTATAATCACCCAGTACATTGTTACTATTATTACTTGGAGCAAACGATAATCTATTGGCTCAGTTAACAATAAAAAAAACAAGTATTTTATTTTACCTTCATTTATTCCTTCTCTGATGATCTTTCTTTTCCTGTATAGATCCAAATTTCTTACCTATGTAATTTTCCCTCTCCCTGAAGACCTTCTTTAAACATCTCTTGCAGAGCAGGTATATTGGTGATGAATTCTCTGAGGTTTTGTTTGTCTGAGAAAGTCTATTTCTTCTTCACTTTTGAAGGATAATTTCACTGGATATTGAATTCTAGGTCAATGGTTTTTTTTCTTTCAACAGTTATTTATTTATTTTTTTTTGAGAGAGAGTCTGCAAGTGGGGGTGGGGAGGGGCAGAGAAAGAGGGAGAGAGAGAATCCTAAGCAGGCTCCATGCTCAGTGCAGAGCCCAATATGGGGTTTGATATCACAACCCTGAGGTCATGACCTGAGCCAAAATCAAGAGTCAGATGCTCAATTGATTGAGCCACCCAGACGCCCCTCTTTCAACAGTTTAAATATTTCCCTCCACTCTCTTTTAGCTTGCATGGTTTCTTATTTTTTAGTTTTTTTTTTTAAAGATTTTATTTTTTTAAAGTAATCTCTACACCCAATGTGGGGCTCAAACTCACAACCCCAAGATCAAGAGTTACATGCTTCACTGATTGAGCAGCCAGGTGCCCCAAGCCTTCATGGTCTCTGATGAGAAGTCTAATGTAGTTCTTATCCTTGTTCTTCTATAGGTAAAGTGTTTTTTTTTTCCCCTCTGTTGCTTTCAAGATTTTCTCTTTGTCTTTGGTTTTGTACAGTTTGAATATGATATGCTTAGGAATAGATTTTTTAGTATTTATCTTATTGGTGTTCTCTAAGCTTCTGGATCTGTGTTTTGGTGTCTGTCATCATTTTTTGAAAATTCCCTGGCCATTACTCCTTCAAATATTTCTTCTGCTCTGTCTCCTCTTTCTTCTCCTTCTCTTCTGGTATTCTAATTATACATTTGTTACACCTTTTAAAATTGTTCCACAGTTATTGGATATTTTGTTCTATTTTCTCATTCTTTTTTCCCCCCCTTGCATTTCAGTTTGGGAAATGACATATTTTCAGTTTCAATGATTTTTAGCTTGGCCATGTCCTTTCTACTGATGAGCCCATGAAAGACATTCTTTATTTCTGTTACAAAATTTTTAAGATTTTCTTTAAGGGGCGCCCAGGTGGCTTAAGTTAGTTAAGTGTCTGGCTCTTGGTTTTTGGCTCAGGTCATGATCTCATGGGTTGTGGGATCGAACCCTGCTAGGGCTCCATGCTCTGGGTGGAGTCTCCTGGAGATTCCCTCTGCGCCACGCCCCCCCCCCCCCCCCCCCCCGCTCACTTGCTCACATGCTCTCTCTCTAAAAATAAATAAATATATTTTTTAAAAATACTATTTTTTTTTTTAAAGATTTTATTTATTTATTTGAGAGAGAGAGACACAGCGAGAGAGGGAACACAAGCAGGGGGAATGGGAGAGGGAGAAGCAGGCTTCCCGCCGAGCAGGGAGCCTGATGCGGGGCTCGATCCCAGGACCCTGGGATCATGACCTGAGCCGAAGGCAGACGCTTAACGACTGAGCCACCCAGGCGCCCCATTAAAAATACTATTTTTAAGAGAGATTTTATGTTCACAGCAAAATTAAGAGGAAAATACAGAGATTTCTCATATACCTCCTGCTTGCACACATTCACAACCTCTCCTACTATCAACATCTTCCACCAGAGTGGGACATTTGTTACAATTGATGAACCTACATTAACACATCATAATCACCCAAAGTCTGGACTTTACATTAAGGTTCACTCTTGGTGTTGCACATTCTGTAGGTTTAGATAAATGTATAATGACATGTGTCCATCATTATTACATCATACAGACTATTTTTCACTGCCCTAAAAATCCTCTGTGTTCCCTTTATTCACCACCTCCCCACAAGCTCTAGCAATCACTGATCTTTTTATTGTCTCCACAGTTTTGCCTGTTCCAGAATGTCATGTAGTTGGAATCATATAGTATCATATGGTATGCAGCCTTTTCAGTTGGATTCTTTCACTTAGTAAAGTGATTCAAGATTCCTCTGTGTTGGTTTTTGACTTGATAGCTTATTTATTTATTTTTAGTACTGAATAATATTCCATTGTCTGGAGGAACCAGTTTATCCAGTCATCTACTGAAGAACACCTTGGTTGCTTCCAAGTTTTGGTGATTATGAAGTTACAACTTTATTTATTATTAATTAATTTATTTATTTATAGTATTTTTTAAATTCTTTCATAGATTTTCTGTCTCTGCTTTCATTGCCCATCTGCTTTTGCATAGTGTCTACTTTTTCCACTGGGTCTTTAATGTATTAATCATAGTTATTTTAAATTCTCAGTGTGATAATTCCAAAATTTCTGCCATATATGAGTCTGGTTCTGATGATTGCTCTGTCTATTCAAATCATACATTTTTTTTTCTTACTTTTATCATGCCTTGTAATTTTTTGTTGAAAGCAGAACATGATGTATTAGGTAATATGAACTGAACTGAGGTAAATAGGCCTTTAGTGTGAAGTTTTATGTTAACATGGCTAGGAGTTGAGCTGTGTTTAATGTTTGTTGTAGCTGTAGGTTTCAAAAGCTTTAATTTCCTCTAGTATCCTTGTTTTTTAAATTATCTTTTATTTTTGGGTTTCCCTAGAAATTCTCTTAAATAGAGTCTGGGTCTTATAGCTGTTTCACCTGTAATCCACTGTTAACATACTGGAGCCCTATTGTGGTGGTAAGGTGTGGGAGAGGAGAGGACATCTATAATCCTGTGAATAAGTCTTAGTCTTTAGTGAGCTTGTATACCTGAGCTGTGACCTTCACAAATGATTCTTATGCGCTTGGATTCCTTTGGGTGAGACAGAAAGACTAGAGAGGGCTCGAGTTGGATAAATTCCCTTCCCCCACGTCGAATAAAGCACTTTGCCATTGACAGATAGGCCTTTGTTAAGGAGAATGCTCTGGACATTATTTCAAAATGATTACTGTTCCCTTCCCCTTGCCAAAGACATGGGATTGTTGTTTTGACTCTTCATCATGACAACTTGGTGGGGTTCCTGGAGGTAAGACCCACAGAAGTGCAAGATGCCCTTTGACTGCAGCTCTGAAGAGCTTCTCACTTACACTGATTTATACTCCATCTCCAGCAATTCATTAAAATTACTGTTTAAGTTTACCTCCCATCTATGGCTCTAGCAGCTTTTGCTCAAGGTGAGTTGATCTGGGCTGTGATTCTTCGTATTAACCTGTCTTTCCAGATTTCAAGGTAGTGGTTTGCACTTTGCCCTTAATTCCTTAATGGATCCAAGAAAAGTCACAATTTTCAATTTGTTCAGCTTTTATTGTTGTTGAAAGGATGAGAATTATGGCTTTATGTGTTGGAGATGAAACTTCAAGTCTCTAAGAGTTCTTTAATGAGTTGGGAAACTTATAGTCTTTGTATGTCTGAAAAAGGCTTTTTTTCCCCCTTTCACTTTGAATGATCATTTATCTGGGTATAAAATTCAAGATTGCCAGCTATTTTCCTTCAGCATTTTACAACTACTACTTTACTATCTTTTTGCTGCATATTATTGCTGCTGAGAATTTTGCTCTCTTTCCAGGTATCATTTCTTTGTAAATTATCTATATTTTGGTAGTTTTAAAGATTTAATTTTTTCCTTGATATTTTACACACTTTCTATAATATGTCTCTGTGTGTAGAATTATCATCATTGATCTATTTATTATATAATGAATTATATATTCTTTAATTCTGAAAAATTTTCAGTTCCAATGTTTTCAAATGTTCCATTTCTATCATTTTCTTCATTCTCCTTTTATGAAGTGCCTTTAGACTAATATTAGCTTGTCAATCCATTCTCCATGTCTCTACAAATCCATTTACTCAAATCATATGTTTATTCTATGTTCTTGGAATATTCTTTTTGTTTTTTTTTTAAATTTTATTATGTTATGTTAGTCACCATATAGTACATCATTAGTTTTTGATGTAGTGTTCTTGGAATATTCTTAAGCATTATTTCCCATGAATTTTCTCTTTGTCTCTTTGTCAGTTCTGGAGCTTACTCCATTATACTCTTTTTGTCCATGAGGAAGATGTTCTATTGAGCCAAAATCTTCCTCTGGTCCTAGTGTGTCCTCTGAAGACACCTATTCAAATCTGCCTTCAAAATCCCTTGAAATATTTGAAGACCAAGATGCCATCCTCCCCCTTTTTCTTAGGTTAAATACCACAGTTAAAGGTCATCATGAATGTAAGCAGGTCACAGTGAATACTACCTTTTACAATATAGTAATGGGAAATTTGAAAAGCAGATCGATATCTAAATTTTAATCAATAATTCTAGAAGTGTTCATTGGGAACCTGGGGAGCAGCTTGGAAAATTCCCCTGTGGTACATAAATTAATCCTATGCATCTCATTTGGGTTTCATTCATTTATTAAACAATAATTTATTATATGTTCAGTTTGTATTAATTACCCTTCTAAGTGCAGGAGCTAGGCCAGGGATCAAGACATGGTCCTCAGTTGTGTCAGGGCAGGAGAAAAGGTTGAGATGTTGAGTGGGGTGGAAGGGGATGTGATTGTCCAGGCAGAGAGTACAGAGTGAGAAGAGTGCCCAGAGAGCACTCTGAAGACCCTACTATTTTCAGATTCCCATGCAACATTTACTAGGACTCCAATCATATTGAGTGGGGCCAGGTGTAGCCTCAGGGACCATCCAGTGGAAGTTATTATCCCTTCGTTGTGGAGCTACAGAGGGTCAGGCTCAGCTCTTACAGCATTTAAGCCAGTCCTGATCAAGGACAGGGAAGAATAAGTGACTTCACCCCACCAGCAAGTGAGTCTGGATTTAGTTTTGCTCCATTGACTTCTGCCTCAAACATTTGTTGATTCACTCATGGTAGTGGGTTAATGACACCAATGGCCCCTAGTAATGATCTTTCTGTATCCAACCCCATTGCCCTGTAACTTTGTAGTCCCCTCCTACCCTGATTCTGGGCTTGGCCACATGCCTTGCTAGGGCTAATGTGATGTTTGCAAATGTCATAGGGGCAGAAGCTAGAAAAGTACTTGTAGATTTCCGCATCTTCTCTTGTGTCTCTGCCTTCCCTGTGATAACCAGACTAGTTTTCTTTTGGAACCTTATCCAAGGCTAGCTCTCTCTTGTCTTGGTTTCTCTTGTATCCTGTCTTGACCCCTGCTGTTGACCTGAGAAGATACTTGGGCTACCCTCATGGAGGGATGTGAGGGACACATGGGGGAGAGGCCATCCTAGACCATCCAGCCCCCAGCTCACTTCCAGTTCACAGTAGATACATGAGCAAGCCCAGCTGAGATTAGTTAAGCCTGGCCCAGATTGGTAGAAAGCAGACTCAAATCAACAGAAAGCTTAACTGGACCTATAGGCTTATGAGTAATATGAAAGGGCGGTTGTTTTAGAACACTAAGTTGTAGGATACTTTGTTACAGAGCAGTGCTAACTGATACAGAAATGGGAGTTATCTGATGCTCAGTCATTCCACGAATCTTTGTGGAATACCTACTTTGCTCCTGTGGGCTTGTGGAAAGCTCTGCAAGGAATTTTTCTATCTGCTGCCGCACTGGCTCTGTTGGCATGGCCAAGATTCTACCTCTGCGTCCTTGTCCAGAACGTTGTATCCCTGCTGGGACTGGAGATGCCTAATACCTCACCGACCTGGCTGGGCCCCTGGACCCTAAGTTCTTTTCAGCACCCCTCCCTTCCTCACTGGGCTCATGAAGGATGAACGGATGAATTACTTGGAATCCCTATACCTCATCTAGAGCATTTTTTTATCACCTAGCTGTCCGCTACTTTGCCTCCCTGGCCGGGTTGGACCTGTTTGGGTATGGACTGTGGCCGGAAGTGTGTGCCTGTGTATTGCCCTCCTTTGGACACTGCACTCACAGCTGGATGAAGAATCATCCTCCGTGAGAGTTTGTTCCCTGTACTGGTTTGCTAGGGCTGCTATACGAAGTACCACAGACTGTATGGCTTAAACAACAGAAACGAATTTTCTCACAATTCAGGAGGCCAGAAGTCTGAGATCAAAGTGTTGGCAGGGTTGGTTTCTTCTGAGGCTTCTCTTCTCAGCTTGTAGATGGCCACCTCTCCCTGTGTCCTCACATGGTCTCTCACTGTGTGTCAATGTCCAAATGTCCTTTTCCTACAAGGACACCAATTATACTGGATTCAGGCCTACCTCACAGGGCTGTTGCAGGGCTACCCTTGCCAAGCACTGTGCCCGACCCTATCAGGGATCCATATATGTGCCGACCGAAAAGGAATGACCCCAAGCTGGAAAGCTAGGGGGGGCCCTTCTGAAATTTTGGGGGGATACTGATGTGTCACAGAGTGGTTGAAAAACATCAGTCTGAAAGCTGTCCAGAATTTCTCTTTCCTTAAGCTTCCCTCTATGTGCATGTACTTGTGTGCACACACGTGCGCACGCGCACACACACACACACACACACACACACACACGAATGCACATGATGCATACTGAACAAGTAAGCGCTATCCCCAGGCCATGGACACATACATGTGACTACACAGAGCACACATACCCATGCACATAGGAACTTGTACAGCCCCATTTGGTCCCTGTATTACAGATAGACACACATACACAAGTATGCGCACAAAAACACACTCTCAGGCCCCATTCATGGTGGCTGTTTTCCCTCCGTAAAATGGGACCCCGAGTTCCTCACCATATTGTCTCCAATATATATCTAAATATTGGAGACCATAACATATATCTAAATACTGAGGACCATATATTGAGTTGTCCCCCTCAATGTAACTAAAATGAAATATGAAGAAGGGGAAAACCCCAGCGGAGAATCGGAAGCCATGCATACAGATTGCAATCACCACCCAATGTTGCTGGTGGAGAGAAATGGATGTTGAGCATTGAATGTTAAAAATTGTGTTGAATTAGATAAGAAAATCCCGTGTAGACTTTGTTAATGATTCATAATCAGCTAATAAGCTCATCTTGAGGAGAATAATGATCCACGGACCTGTTGGCTCGTTTATCACTGTGTTTTACAACATTGGCAAAGAAACTAATTAAATCCCCGCATCATTACAGAGAATCCCTTTTAATAGAGATACAATGATGCACTAGAGGCTACAGATTACACTGCAAATTGTACCAAGAGATTTTGGACAGCGGGTTTTAATTAACATGTGAGCCAGAAGCAGCTCGCTTAAATAATAACCAGTGCT